>NC_135855.1:34792966-35047544 GCF_031162955.1 Sander vitreus
AGGGCCACTGATATAGGTGAGCACTGAATGTCACTAAAAGCACTGGAGAACACAACAGTCCAGACATCAGGCCTTAAAGTCAAGTGTATGGCAGTTAATTTACCTATGTTGTGGAATTTCCAGCTTATGGACTCATATGTAAGTTGAGACAATGGTGCCCAGGTGTCATTCAGGTCAGTGTCCAACATAACCTCATAACCTTTCCAGGCGGAGGAATACTTTCCTTTGTACCATAGATGACGGGAGACGTAGCAGCTGTATGATTAGACAGTGCTGCTCACCCTGCCAGCATGAGTTTGAATACACCTTCAGGAAGACAGGAACTTAAAAAGTTGGGATGGCACCACACTGTACTGTGTAATCCTAAATTCTCCTCAGTTGGGAATTCATAAAATGCTCCTGTGTAATTCATCAAAGTCTCCCGAACCTTATTCACATATGTGAAATGAGTTGTGCTGCTCCGGACTTTTTCCTTAACAACCTACACTGGGATAAAGCAGGTCTTACTTTGCAATGTTTCTATAATGCTAAACCAAACCATTTCGTAAACATGACAGGCTTTTTTCATGGAATATATTTTTGACGTGTCACACTAGGAAAAGCACAGGTGGCTGAATTTCACTAAGCTTCTTCAGTTTCAGGGTCCTGTGCTCCCTTGCTCTCTGTCATGACTTACTGGGACATTTGAATGGAACAGAGCCATCATTAACGTCATTAATGACACCTGTCCTTTTCCTGCTATGACAAGTCAAAATGTCTGATTTTCTGGTGTAAAAAAAGCCTATTAGAATGTGTACAACTTAATTGTAGGGATACAAGTATTCATGTCCTGAAGTAATACATTTCACTGCTAGAAATCGACTCCACTACAAGTAGTCTTATCCGGAATATTATGGAATTATGTAGATAAAAAGCATAAGTAACTCACCATGCAAAATGGCCCCTTTCATAATTACATTACTGGCTAACTTATACTTGTGTTAATTATGTATGCGATTAATTTCGATGAATTAATCACAGAGTATGTAATTAATTAGATTACATTTTTTAATCGATTGACAGCCCTTTATATATATATATAAAAAAAAAATATAATTATATTTGAAGTTTGAATATATGGAATGAACATTGAATATATTGACTGAAAGTGTTAATATATGGAATGAAAGTCTGAATATATTAAATGAAAGTCTGAATACATGGAATGAAAGTCTGAATATATTGGAATATATTAAATACAAGTTTGAATATATGGAATTAAACTTATTAAATGAAATCTGATGTCATCAATGTTCTGGCACCATCCTGTGTTTTCGATGAGATTAATCTGTACGGAGGTTGCTGCAACAACTGTGACACTATGAGCGAGTCAGCCCGAAATGTAGTATCAGCAATTCTAAATAATGAAGAGATCATTAACACCCTGGAAAATGCACGTACAGGCCAACAATAGTACTGGTAGCCTTATTCAAAACCGTTTTACTGACGAAGAAACGTATTCACGGTTTCGTCATGGAAGACCGAATGTGGTAAACCTCCCTGGCCAGCCAGTTCCTGCTTATCACGCAAATGTTAATACAGAAAAAACCTCAACCTTACAGGTGCCCCCCACACCAGCCCATTCTACAATCTTCGCCGTTTTGAGTGAACCTGGATTTCGTGCTGACTTGCTCAGCGTCATACTTTTGCAGCAACGTCCGTACGGCTTATTCTCATCGCAAACACAAGATGGCACCAGAGCTTTCATACAATTATATTCAGACTTTCAATATATCATAATATCCATCCATCCATCCATGATGTTTATCAATGAGATATATTTGCAGCTTCAAATGGTTTGCCTGCTGCGTCTTTTGGTTTTACATGTTTTCAGATCATATTGTCCATAGGCTCTCTTTAGCAGGCAGGCTTACTTTGTGCTCATCTCAGCGGCTTTGTCAGAAATAACCAAGCATGGTGGCAACAAATAAGGTCAAAACCTCAGGTACAAAATATTTTCAAGATTTTCCAAAGTTCACTACACTACTAAAAAATGTGAGATACAAACCCATGAGCACTAAACACTTATTTTGTATTGAAATGCCCTCTTCCCCCCCCCCCCCCCCCTTCTCACACTAAATTATTTTAAGACTCCTCGCCAATCAAACTTACAAGGAATGTGGAATGTTTTTAAACGTGATTGCTTGATTTACAATCATGATCAAATCAGTCTTTGCTGCAATAGAGAAGAAAAATAATGTTCTGAGAACGAACAGGAAAAGAGGCTCGAGTGTGTTAAACTGCCCGTGTTTCCCTGAGTGAAGGTTTTATTTATATTAATATTCAGATATATTACTCAGAACTCCGTAGAAACCCCAACAGCTTAAGCTTCATCTAAACGTTTAACACCTGGATCTGGGCAATCTCTCAGGAGATTAAAAAAAAAAAAAAGTTCCATTTTCTTAGTTATTAAATATTTCTTGTTCACCACAAATTCCTTGATTCTTGTTTTACTATTTTTGTCAGAGCAAGCCAAGGCTACTACTTTATATATAAAAAAAAAAAAAGGTATCACCCCTTCATCACACATTCAGTCCAGAGACTGCTGACCTTGCATTAAACGATTCATTTAATCCCTAGTAGTGTAAAAGTTAGTTTAGTGAGAAATGAATCTGTCATTTATAACTAAAGTTTTAACTTGAAGTGCTGTATTTTGTTTAGCTGCCAGTCTAAAAAATGAGGCTATTTTCCTTTTACTTACGGTAAAGTTGACAATTTGCCGATCTGAGGTTATAACAGGAGATCACTATGCTGACCAAAAGAGAGGAAGTGGTTATTTCACTGAAGGTGGCTTAATTTGATGTGTGAAAATGGAAAGTAATAATTAGGTTTCACCACAATTTACTAGCTATCATCTCTAGATATTAACTTGGTCCAAGATGTTTTTGGTCCTTGGAATGTGTGCTTCAAAATTGTGTCTAATCTGCAAGAAATTAATCCTCGGGGGTGCCTGCTACCACTTTTCATTCAGTGGTTATAAACTCATAACTATCGTGCTATCGGATTTAACGTAAATGTAAAGTTTTTCCATTGCTCAGTCGTTCCTGAGATGTATTCCCAAAATAAACAAAAATATATATTCTGTGTAATATCCCCTTTTCAGTGAAACATGGTACAACCATTATTAGACAAAACATACCCATTTAAGTAAGTAAAAAAAAAAACTGCATTAAATTGAAAGACAATGGACATGGAAATCAACTGTGGGCCAGATGAATGGCAGGTTTGGGTTGGCAGACGGCTTTAGGCTGAGCTGTGCACAGGGTCACGACCAGACTCCACATGCAATCTAGAGGAGGAAACAGGAACTGTGTCTCTGCTGCTCTGACTGGTCACAGGATCAGAGGTCATAGATAGACTCACAGTGGTCAGCATTTTGTAAACATATTCACATCGTCACGGAGCCCTTATCAAAACACACCAAAGAACGGGAAACCTTTCCCTCTCAAAAACAAGAGGTGTCGCACGCAACGCGCGGCAACCCCGGGAGTTTCCAGCGGGGTAGGGAGGAAAGACCAACGCCATATGATTCCAGACGTGTCATGAAGTTCTATACACTTTGTAACAAAATACTGTTTACGTCATATAGTTTGCTCTCCAGCTATTGCCGCATACACAATGGTACCTTTACCCACTGTGGAAAAACAGACCATTCCCTCCTATTGTCCATTTGTAACTAAGCAATGTCAGTGGGTACTCTGTTATGCCGTGTGCAGAGGAATGACAAATTTACATCCAAAGGGTGAGTGGTAGCTGATTCCAACTTCCTGGAAAACCAGTTTAGGGATGCCAATGTCACAGAGGTAGACCCTGCTCTCCGTCTCAGCTAAAGGTAGTGGAAGGCCCAAAAAGAGGGTCCACTTCGCCTCGACAGCCTGATGCTCGCCGCTGACCGCAGGATCGATACTTAGGACTGGAGCCCGGTTCTGGTTGGCCCAGTCAGCGGCTGATTGGTACCAGGTCTGCTCCCTCAGCATTGGGTTCTCGTGGCAACCCAGGCAGTTGATGACCAGATCAACAGGGCTTGTTGGCAGGTCTGGCACAGAGGAAAAGGAGAAGAAAGAGACCCATAAAGTTGGTGAACGCAGTGTTTCAAAAGGTGCCTCACAAAACCATGAGAGAATACATTTTTGGTGCAAGGGATCCCACGAAAAACTGAAACCTGGGAGACACTAAAAACAATCTTCTACTGTCTAATCCAAAATAATTTCAAGTGTGCGGAGTCATAAATGATCGTCAAAAATGGTACAACTTGCCTTATATGCTGCTGCGCCACTAGAGGGCAACATTTATCTGTGCTGGTCTGTTCCAACAGAACAACATGAACTGATCCTATCAAAGACACTCTGAATCATGTTTCACCATCACTTTGGACACAGATCAGCCCATACACCTAGCATGGCCCTTTCCATCAGTGTCACTAAATCCTGAACGGACAGGGGTTTAATTATCTAAAAATTCTCCATTGGTGTGTTCTACCTTTGACGCCGGCCACTAGCTTGCTGTTGGTTCTGCTGTAGAGGTGGACCTCACTGGTGACCGACTCCTGCATCTTGACAAAATTGGGCAGGAACAGGATGACCTCCACTTCGTGGTTGGCCAAGTGTCTACCACAGCTGATGCCCTGGGCTCCCTGGATGTGTGGCCCACAAAGGAGGACCACAGTGGGCCTCTGGTGGACATTTTTTGGTGTGAGTCTGGGGACATTCATGAGATTACTTCACAGACAAAGTACAACCAATGTAGTATTCATAAATTAAACAATAAATATGTTATCAAACTAATTGCATCATATCCACTATGGGCTGATAACCAACCCTAATCCAGTCTCAGTCAAGACAACAGAACACATGACTGTTTAAAAACACCAGGGAGCCCTTTATACTGCCAGTGTAAACATGTGCTATTCTGAACCAGCATGCAATATCAACTCGTACTGTGATTCAATCACTTTAAATCACTACAACAAACAGTAACCTACAGGTAGGTTGAAAACACTACATACACATTTGATTAAAACGTTAATCTGTATTCAGATAGGACAGAACAACAAGTAACCTATAAAAAAACAAAAACTCTTTTTTTTAGAAAAAATTAAAACGTTAATAAAAAAAGCGAGTGCTGAAAGTGTGAAAAGTATAGAATATTCAACATGTCCTCTGTAGTGTGGTATATTTACTGATGTTTGCAATTTTAAAACTTTTTATCAGCTTTATATTGGGATTATTCATCTTTCTTAGTTAAAACAGGGACAATGTTGCTCACAAAAAAAAATAAAAATAAAAAATACTTTCAAACAGTAGAGGAAGACATTTACTGTTATGATAGTAAGTTGTTCATATATTGAAGATTGATCAGAGCCCTGACTTTGCGGTTAGACCCCTATCATCCAATGCAACAAAAACGTAACTGGTAGCTACGTAGAACTTTGAGGTAAATAGAAAGCCAGTTGGTGAGTTTACTAACTCCTGTTATTTATTCCATCTGCTTCATTTTGTATTAAAACTGTCAAACAAATCGCATGCATCAATAACTTTTGTTGAAAAACAAAAAACGTCAGTCCACTAGAAGGTTCTCTATTGTGATCATGGGCACTTTGGTGAATTAATTGGAAGCTTAATTTCAGCCTCGAGTATCTGTTCACTTTATGACTTGTATGACAGGGGGGATAGGGAAGTAGTGAAACACCATTGTAGTGTCTGTGATTCTGGTAATGCAATATAAATGTACACTTGATCTGAGCTCACAGCAGTTCCAGTGTAAACTTGAGACACACAAGTATTACAGTGCTAAATTGATAAAAAGGATCCAAGACAATAAAGCTGTTTGTTATATGAGCCTCTGTGCTGCCGTTCTTAAGTAGGACTACATCGCTCATAAAAGGTAAACAATACCAAACAAGGTTGCTTCACTGTATAAGGATGTTCGTGACCTGCAGTGTGACTGCTCACTGTAGTGTTCTAAGAAAATAATCTCAGAGGGGGGTCAAGGTTAATACCCTGTAACTTATGTAGAAACATGGCAGTAAAGATGATTGCCATGGAAACTGGAAAACATGACATGAAAACAAAAAGTTGGACAGACCCGCTCTAATGATTATACAACTACTCAGACAACGATGTTTGGCACATTGTTGCACATACCTTTTCTGATTATACCATGGCAGCGGATATTTAGAAACTAGCTAACTTCATTCTTTTACACCCTTATCAGACAGTGGTAGGCCGCCCCATGGGACACCCCCAGGGCGGCTGTGGCTCGGAGGTAGAGTGGTTGCCGGATCAATCCCAGGCTCCTCTGGCCACATGTCAAAGTGTTCCTGAGCAAGACACTGAACCCCAAGTTGCTCCCCGGATTCCGTTATGTATAGCTGTCCACTGCTCCTGATACTTAGGATGGGTTAAATGCAGTAATTGAATTTCACTACACTGTACTGTACTGGCTGTATGTGACGATTAAGAATAAAGTTTGATCCTTTTGATCCATTACACCACAGTGCTATTCTTTACCTGTTTGGTCCGCCCAGCAGAGTGAGGGCCATCTGACTAGAACAAACACCGATCGTCTCCAGCCTGCGCTCAAGAGACAGGCCCCAGCGCTCCGCAGCTGCTAGTAGACGCTTATGAAGCTCATAGGGCACGCTGGGAACCACCAGGCCTGAATCTGCAGAGAGAAAGCAGGAGGTGAGATAGATAGCATTTTAATGCGGTTCTATACTTTATCATGTCTAACGCAAAAGAACATTAGAGCATGAGCATGACAGGGTGGTTTACTTGTTAATAAAAACATCTTCCTGTTCTAGCAAACGCCTGCCCAGATGATGTGTCCTTAAGCAAGACACAAAAATAGAATTTTTGACATTTTAACATGCCACCATTGCTATCTAAGTCATCTCAAGCACCATGCCCAAACCAGGCAACTGAACCTTGCATGGCTTGTTGGTAGAGTTTATTCTACAGATAACATTCCTGTAAAAATGATCCATGTAAGATTTCTGATTTTATGACAGTGGGAGTTAGTACTGGGAGACATTTTGCTAGAATAAATGCCACCAGGTATATATTTTAATGTATGCCTAAATCTTGAATTTCAAAATGAAAACCGAGAAAGACGGAGCAGTATATATCAAATTTAGATAAAGTGTAGGAAATCCAATTTGTCCAAAATGAACTCCTGAAAAACAAAGCTGGAGAATATTCATCCACATATTTTTACTCTTACATCTTCCATTGGAGTGGTCTGACATGCAATATATTTCCAAATTAGACCTGAACTGTAGTACATCTTCATAAGTACCGTGTCATTTTGCAATTTATCTTTGTCAGTCAGTCATCGGTTCACCTTGAAAAACAACAGCTGGAGTAGAAGTGAAACCTAGAAACCCAACCTCTAAGATAATGACAAACTGTCTACGGATAAACACACAGATACACATTCCCCAGGGAAAAGCCCTTCCTCCTCCTTATGACCCGATCTGTTCTCATCACGGAAGATTCTCCATTTCCTGCGCTGTTTGTCACTGCTGTCTGTGGCAACAAAGGGAAGATTGTCAGTCTTTACAAAACATGACAAACATGAGACAGCCAGAGTGAGACGCCTATTCCCCCGCAGGTCGTCAGTTCACACGCACCATCACATGGTTTCTGACCAATCCCCAACCCTGAGCTCTGGGATGAGGCTATACTGGGGTGGACCCCCCACATCGGCTGCTGTCTCAGTCAAAACATACAGCAGGTTGGCGTGACAAAAAAGGGACAAACATCATATACACTGTATGTATATTTTTATATGAACACCTGCACCTCTATCCCAACAGCTCCTGGTGAGAGATTTGGGGGGGGGGTTGCTAAACATTGGAGAGGCATGGTGTGCTATGGAGGGCTAAACAGCAGATTCAACTCATTTTCTTAAATTAAAATTGTGACTCATAAGGCCAATGGCTATTAAACAAGAAAAATCTTTATTTTGAACCAACCAAAGTAATTCATACTGTAACTTTTTAGTTGGAATATGTCCCCCAACTTGATTGCACTTGGCATTTCAAGGAATGCACAACCTGTTTCAAAAGATCATGTCTTTGATGGAGAACTTAACGAAAACACTGTCAAAACTCTCTATATTGCCAAGTCAACAAATCCAGTGCACCTACAACTACAGAAAGTCCCCCATTTGACATTTGGGGCCAAACTCAGATATTGTTTTTGGGCGTAGACAAAGTCCATTTGGCAACAAAGAAGCAATGCTATCACTACAGCAAACATGTTTGTTTTAGGGTTGTGCTTGCCTGACAAACATACACCACTGAGTATACCCTTTCTTACTTGCACAAATAGCCATGTAAGACTTCTTAACAACAAGGGAGGGGAAACAGGCTCATGAGTGCTTTAAATCCCCCTCACTACACCAGCTGGACAAAACAGGAAGAAACTGAAGTGAATGAGGAACGATCTTCTGTCCCTTAAATGTTAAGGTAGCCTTCAACTTGACACATTACTGGCCAGTGATGGAGGACCAGTTGTAGGGGGCAGCTACCAGAGAGTCAAACAGTAAAGGACTGAATATGTGCAAGAAGGTGATGGGCCAATTGCATCACATGGACCCTACTTTGGGCGGGTTAATCTATTTTACTGAAGAGGCCTGACATGCAGCACGACACTGAGCACTGGTTTCAAGAATTGTGCAGATGTTTACCTTTTGTATAAAATGTTCTTACCAGGTCAGATATCTAGTAACTACATGTGGATTGGACGTCTTTAACCACCATTACATTTCCACTCACTACCACCATCAGATCAAGCTTTTTTCACCTTCTCTTTAGTAACCATCTTTCTTTTAAGAAAATGCCTCAATCCCATTGTTTTTATGTGTCTTGTCACATGAAGTCACCTAACCTTGTCAGAATTTTTTTTTATTTTTTTTTTTTTTTTTTTTATTACTCTATTAGAGAATTACAATTAAAGCCTTTGATCACTGTACAAACTGAAGTGTGTGGAACCTTTAAAGAGCCTTTGCTAATCCCTAGCTGTCTATTGCCCGTGGCACATTAGAAGGGTAATGAAAGTCAAGCTGGGGGAACTGCAAGGCTCGGGATCCCTTTGATAAATAAAGCTGCTGGGAGGCAGTTAAGTCCTTAATGGCCCCCTACAGATTTCTGGCCTGGTAGCTGAGAACTTGGTGGCCTCATTGGTGTGCACAAATTCACACACCCCTTATCCTACAGCACACGCACAAAAATCCACACACACGGAATTCTTGCTTATCTTTAGGTTGGTCCTGCTCCCTTCCCACAATTATTTTATTGATACCGCACAAAGACTGCTAATATGTTTCATTGGGCAACTGAAATGCCATTCCTTACATGAGCGATAAGCAGAGAAAAGTCAACTGCCTCTTGTCATGCAAACTGCTGCCTTGAGTGCCAAGATCAGAGGAAGTTGCATGCACCAATTGCTTTCTAACCATCCCGCCAGGTGCGCTTCTTAATAACTCTCTTGCTGAAGTTGCCGCTACCAAAACTACCCACCCACATGCCAATTCCTCCTCCTTCAAACGCCTACACAAATGAAGTGATTTTCTCACACACACACACACACACACACCTCAACCGTAAACTAGCTAAACCGGGTAGCCATTAGTATGCAGCGGCACTAGAATAAACTGAGCTGGAAGTAATCCTTCAAGCATGACAAGGAAACCGACGGGACTGAAAGCAATACACGATGGCTGGATGCGGGCCATGTGTGACTAAGGCTTGTGTTGGGTTAGGGAGGGTTAGACGAGGCTGTTCCATTCCTCTCTGCTGCACCGCAAGAGTTTAACTATGTTGAGCTGCACTCTGACGAGGTAGCAAGATGACGGTGCATTGATTCAGTGGGGCACAGAAAAGAAGCTTAATGCAGTAATCTGTGAGATTTCTTTTACCATTTTGGTCATTTCTTTGGTTCCAACAGCTCGTTGTTGGGAAAAAAAAAAAAAAAGAAGAGAGTTTCTGCACTTCTGCAGACCACAACAATCCGGTGCAACCAAGGCAGGACAAAACAGTGTGAAGTAACAAAAAATTCTTCTTACTTAGTTTTATTTCTTAAGGTGCATAACAGTGACTAACGTTTCGATGTAGGGTTACATCTTCATCAGAGTCCTTCTCAAGCTCGTTGTTGGGCTTTATGCGCTGCGTTTTGCACAAATCACTTATCAAACCATGTAGCATACTGCATTTCATTGGATTTTCTGTTAGTAAAGTTTGCTTCCTTCAATTTGTCTGTTCAGCCATAGTGAACGTCACTACTCAGGTCAATAACTTGATTTAGCAATGATTGCTGTTGCTGGACAATGAGCTTTCCATTGACATCAGGACAGTCAGCAGAAACTACATCTACGGATCTGTTCAGACCGCACCTTGACCCATAAATAATAATACAAAAACTATCTATTACCGTTTCTAAATGTTGCACTCGAAGCATTTCAGCATATTTATTGAAGTGTATATACTTCTTACAATTTTTGGGTTGTATCCACATAGTTGCACTTATTGTTAAGTCATATGGATAAAAACGTAAGCTAAATGAATGCAAGGCAATGTAAAAAGTAGTAGTTTTAGCGAGAAGCCATCATCGGACAATGATGCCAATCGGCTGACGGCTTCGAGCTGAAACGCTTATTTAAAAAAAGGTAAAGTCAATATGAATTTGAATATTAATTTTTTGATTCTTTCGCAAAATTTATGATCCCACACACCAGTACAGTGGGGCAAAAAAGTATTTAGTCAGCCACCAATTGTGTAAGTTCTCCCACTTAAAAAGATGAGAGAGGCCTGTTATTTTCATCATAGGTACACTTCAACTATGAGAGACAAAATGAGAAAAAAACAAATCCAGAAAATCACATTGTAGGATTTTAATGAATTTATTTGAAAATGATGGTGGAAAATAAGTATTTGGTCAATAACAAAAGTTCATCTCAATACTTTGTTATATACCCTTTGTTGGCAATGACAGAGGTCAAATGTTTTCTGTAAGTCTTCACAAGGTTTTCACACACTGTTGCTGGTATTTTGGCCCATTCCTCCATGCAGATCTACTCTAGAGCAGTGATGTTTTGGGGCTGTCGCTGGGCAACATGGACTTTCAACTCCCTCCAAAGATTTTCTATGGGGTTGAGATCTGGAGACTGGCTAGGTCACTCCAGGTCCTTGAAATGCTTCTTACGAAGCCACTCCTTCGTTGCCCAAGCGGTGTGTTTGGGATCATTGTCATGCTGAAAGACCCAGCCACGTTTCATCTTCAATGCCCTTGCTGATGGAAGGAGGTTTTCACTCAAAATCTCACGATACATGGCCCCATTCATTCTTTCCTTTACACGATCAGTCGTCCTGGTCCCTTTGCAGAAAAACAGCCCCAAAGCATGATGTGTCTACCCCCATGCTTCACAGTAGGTATGGTGTTCTTTGGATGCAACTCAGCATTCTTTCCCCTCCAAGCACGACGAGTTGAGATACTCTCTATATATACTCTCTAGCAAACTCCAGACGGGCCTGCACATGTACTGGCTTAAGCAGCGGGACACTGCAGGATTTGAGTCCCTGGCGGCGTAGTGTGTTATTGATGGTAGCCTTTGTTACTTTGGTCCCAGCTCTCTACAGGTCATTCACTAGGTCCTCCCGTGTGGTTCTGGGATTTTTGCTCACCGTTCTTGTGATCATTTTGACCCTACGGGGTGAGATCTTGCGTGGAGCCCCAGATCGAGGGAGATCATTAGTGGTCTTGTATGTCTTCCATTTTCTTATAATTGCTCCCACAGTTGATTTCTTCACACCAAGCTGCTTACCTATTGCAGATTCAGTCTTCCCAGCCTGGTGCAGGTCTACAATTTTGTTTCTGGTGTCCTTTGACAGCTCTTTGGTCTTGGCCATAGTGGAGTTTGGAGTGTGACTGTTTGAGGTTGTGGACAGGTGTCTTTTATACTGATAAGTTCAAACAGGTGCCATTAATACAGGTAACGAGTGGAGGACAGAGGAGCCTCTTAAAGAAGAAAGTTACAGGTCTGTGAGAGCCAGAAATCTTGCTTGTTTGTAGGTGACCAAATACTTATTTTCCCGAGGAATTTGCAATAAATTCATTAAAAATCCTACAATGTGATTTTCTGGATTTGTTTTTTCTCATTTTGTCTCTCACAGTTGAAGTGTACCTATGATGAAAATTACAGGCCTCTCTCATCTTTTTAAGTGGGAGAACTTGCACAATTGGTGGCTGACTAAATACTTTTTTGCCCCACTGTATATAACACTTTCTGGAGTTTAAGAACTTTGTAGAAAGAGAATCCTCCATCAGGTGAAAGTCATATAAAAAGGTCTATGGATCAAAACGTCAAAAAACTGCAGCTTGAACCTTAAAACGCATCACTTTACCTGACAGCATGCAGTTTCAAGAGAAAAAAACACACAGAGGTTCACATCTATCCCGAGGTCACTGGGTTATCACAGGTTAAAATATTTTGTGATGACACACATTTCTTTTGCATCCTGCTTTCTCCAAAGTGATACAGCAGAAATAAAGAAAAACGAGTAAAACCAGCCGACAGTTGGCTTGGTTGCAATTTGTGTTGCTGCATGGCTTATCTGGGCTGAAGAGGTTTCACTGCACAGCTGGAATCAATCACACCACAGGAAAGCAAGACAATAGCAGAACTAAACCTACACAGATTGGAACCTTTACAATTAACAATAGTCCATAGAAACGGGCCTGTCAAACACCCATGCCAGTGTGCTTTGGCAACCCTAACATACAGGCAGGCACTTTGTTTTTCTTTCTCTATTCTTGTATTGTTGATTATCTGTTTACTGGCAAAGATTCCAGGTCAAGAGCATTGAGGTTTCTTCCTGCTTCAGGAGGTGCTGTTTATGTAAGGCTGTACAGCGGCATGCTAATTACAGAGTGAAGAGGATGGGGATTATGATGACAGCCCTGGGAAGCAGATCTGCCTGTACAGTAAGAAAAGGAGGCTCTGCTTGGCAGCTGTCTGCTGAGTGGCAGACAGCTGCTCCCGCTGAGCTGCTCTGTGTTACCACAATCAGATTGACAGACAGTCTGGGATGCACAGCCTTGTTCCAGTCCTCCTAGTCCTACGATTGTTCAGGAAAGGGGAGTTACTGCGTATAGAACCTTGAATGCTGACCAGAGAGCAAGAGCGTATCTGGACCAGCCAAGAGAAGGGCTTTTATTAAGCATCACGATGGGGCTGATTGGTCCAATGTATGCCTGCTTCCCCAAATTAATCCACACTGGCCCTGCAAACTACCTTATCTTGTGACCAGACAAAGGTGGATTTTGATCCCTCTACTTGTAGTATAACACTTACTCATACACCATACTAGGGCTGGGCACCGAACGTCGATACTTTTATGGCACCGAAAAGAATTTCGGCCCCAAAAGCGTCTGAGCGCAAACTTATGTCATCTCTGCATATTGACAGAGAGTGGAGCTCCAACCCACACACACGTGCAGAGGTGCGGACGGAGTAAACTACGTCGGCTCTACAGTTTTGCTGAAGTCACAGTGAGCCAGAGCAATGCCAATGAAGTGGTTTCAAGTGTGGTTACAGTTTTTCAAAACTTCATGCAGACAGCGTTTGCTGCGATATGATATTAATGGTGAGCCGAAAGCGGCGCTGTGGTTTTAAATTTCCTCTGAGACAAGCAGGCACAACAGTGGTTTCTCTGCCCTGGTGACTGACTGACAGGCTGAGGTTGTAAGGCAAGGCAACTTTATTTCTACAGCACCTTTCAGCAACAATTACCAATTCTGAGTATCTGACTGTCGCACCCCTATCCAAAAGCACAACCAGTTTTATTAATGTTACTCTGAGTGAGCAGTGTTACCAACATTTTTTGAACTGTTTTGATTCACAATTAAGGTGGAAAATAAAAGTTTTGTGTTTAATGTATTTTTGTTGATGTTGAAATGGATTTTAAAACATACGGTATAGAAAAAAGTATTGTTAAGGAACCGGCATCGAAACTGAGGTATCGAAATTGGCACCGGATCGAAAGATTTTGATCTTTGATGCCCAGCCCTACACCATACAAGTCAGCCATTTCGCCAATACCACCCACCCTCCACCTTCCCACTGCTCCAGGTCCTACAGAGTGACTCTAGGGCCTGTGTTAGCATGCCATTTACTTATCCTATGTCTGTATTAACCAGTTATGTAACGCTCAGGTTCCTAAAGTGAGCTCAAGTGTGAGAAAGAACGGGTTTATCATCTCTGTGGGCCTAATTGCAAAGGAGGGCGGTGTGGGGATTCAAAAGCCAGGATAAACAGTAAACAGAATAGGCCTGTAGGGACGCGTCAATGACACACACGTGGGAGACCAAAACATTGCAGGATGGAGGACGAAACAGCAACCTCCTCACATAATTGCCAACAAAGCCCTGCAAAAAGCCCCAATAAAAGAAAAAGTCCTAAAAAAACAGCTCGCCCTTAATCATCGAAGGTATGTGAATACTTCAAATATAGCCCCAAACGTAAAAGGTGTCGTTATTTGCGCTCTTTGCCAAATGGAGTTGGCATACCACAACAGCAATGTGGGAGCATCTGAAACGGAGGCACCCCACGGTCACTCGTAAAGGAGACAATAACAACTAAGTACTAACGTTGGCTAAATTAATTTCATGTTTGTGTAGTGTGTTGTGTAGCCTGAGCTCTGCACACTTCAGTGGTGCTAGCTAACTATCTTAGCTCTCCATGCAGTTTGTTCGTGCTAGGTTAGTAGCTAACGTTAGCTAGCTACTGGTGCCTAGACAGCTGCGTTTAGCTAACGTTAGTTGTCATCTAATGTTGGCTTGAATCATAGCTAGCTTACGGCTGCAGAACATAGCTATCTATAGTAGCTAACGTTAGCTACTAACCTAGCACAAACAAACTGCACAGAGAGCTAAGATGCGTTGGTTAGCCTAGCACCACCAAAGGGCACAGCTGCATTAGCATGTAAACTTACAGAATAGCAGTTAAGAGATTTTCTGAAAAGTCAGTTTGATTATGCATCAGGTTTTATGTTGGGACTGTTATATTGTGTTAAACACTCTCAGGAATGTCTATACTGTGCACTGCACAGTGTTTGTTTTTGCACTACAACTTGATTTTTTTGAACAAGAGAGTTATGTTGGTACTGTGAAAGAGTAAACAGGCTAGCCTTTCATTTTGTATAACAGTAAAATAATTAATTTATTTTATTTTGTTTAAAGCAGAAGATTTTTTGCTGTGCAAAATTGTGGTTTAATAAAGTATATTATTAAGAATTTTCTGGTATTTATTTGAGATACATTGTTTTTTATTAATCGAGCAACAGAAAAATAATAGTTATATTAATCGTCCAATTAGTCGTTAGATTAGTCGACTAATCAATAAAATAATCGCCCGATTAATTGTTTAATAAATAATCATTTACCCCCAGCTCTAAACAGGAGGATATGATTTCAGTCAGCCTACCACAAGGAGACCTTTCTCTGACCAATGCATTCAATGAGACTCCCGGTTACCTGTATTGCGTAAAAACTGCTTTTTTATTTATTTATTTATTTTTTTTTTAAGATTCTTTTTGGGGCTTTTCTGCCTTTAAATTTGACAGGACAGCTAGGTGAGAAAGGGGAGAGAGGGGGGAAGACATGCAGGAAATCGTCACAAGTCTGACTCGAACCCTGGACCTGTGCGTCGAGGCATAAACCTCTCAGTATATGTGCGCCTGCTCTACCCACTGAGCCAACCCGGCCACGTAAAAGCTCAGCTTTACGTGCGAGAGTGTTCGTGTGTGCCGTATGATATGAGTGTGCACATGCGTCTTGTTCTCACCGGTACAGTACTCTTTGCCCCCAAGCTGGGGCACTGTTATCTGTCGGTATATGACAGGCTTCACCTCCAGAATATTCTCATCATGGCGATAGGACAGGGGCTTATGTTCGCCCTGACTGCTGTGAGGCCGTGCCCTGTTGCAGGTGGTCCCATCAATCTGGGAGAAGACAGCGGCTTTGTCGAACAGAGCCAGGTTTCCCTCAAAGTCAAAGTCTGTGTCCATGTTCTCATCAGTCCCGCCTCTGAAGCACTCGTCATCCTTTGGCCTCATCAGCTCTCTTGTACCTCCGTTCCTCACGTTGTTTTTCCTTTGTGTGGCCTGTGTCACCCCTCTGCTGTTAGATGAACCTGTAGAGACTAGAGAACACAGAGACATTAAGATTGAAGCGATTATCCGATTACTTCGACCCCACATGAATGCCCTATCTTGTGATGTTAACGAAAGTGAAAAGTAATTAGTGCATCTTAAAATCTCTGGTCTTGAATTCAACCAGTGAATAATTAATTATAATGAGACATTTTTGGCAAAACCTAACTTAAAGTTCCCCCATTTAGCTCTATAAGCAGCATATAAAACATGTCAGAATGGTAGTAATGTAGTTGTAAGCAGATTAATGTATTTGCTACGACTTTAACTCCTCCTGTGGGCACCCATAAGTGGAGACTAGTGTATAAACAGATAATTATAATATAGTAAAATACATAATATAAAATATATGTTTGTAGTTATAACTGCTGACAAATACTGTACATAAACACTATTATTTAAAGCTTACAACTACATAAAAGTATGTGATACACTACAACATTTATTAAATGTTTATATACTACTTGCTACTATGCTAAAAATAGGACTTAAAATTATTTTCAATTTAAAAATAATTATCAGTATATGCATGAGTTCAACATGTATGACACTTTACAGAAAAAGGATAAATCCAAAAAACCAAAGTAATAACATGGAAAGGGCAATTGTAGTTCATGGGCAGTGAAAATGGTTCCCATCCAAATATTGGGGTATTTCCTCACAAATTTAATTTTGTGTAAAATAACAACGTTATGGGAATCGTAACCTCACATACAGTTAAAGCCAGAGAGTAGGAGGCTTTGCTCTGGGCTACCACAGGCCCATTTTGACTTTAATCTTAAAACCAAAATGCACAGATTACCCAGACATCCCCCATGTCTCAGCTCTGCTCACATCCTAATCACCTCTGAAAGGAGTTATGAGCTGTCTTACTATACATCATTGTGTTGTGAATAATGTAATCCACACACAATGAGTTCCTGCACTCTGCAGTTTCAAATTCTGGCTAGATTGCTCCTTTTATCTTGTGTAACTCTGACCGGTACTTTTCTTATCCTCTCCCGGTTAGCAAAACAACACAGACACACAAATCATACAATGGCTGACTGAGCGGTACACAATAAAGTTTACATACATGTATGCACGGACAAAAAAAATAAATGAACAGAGAACAAAAAAAGAAAGAAAAACTGGAAAAACCTGGCCTTCAACCCCAACCACGCTGAGCTCTCACGCTAACAGAGAGACAGAGAGGCACAGTCGCACGCTACTGTCACTGTGACAGCTAAGGTACTATGGACTCTCACGCAAGACACTGGGAGGCATAGTACACTTGTATTGATACTAAGCCAATAACCAACATTAAGCTAAATCGAGACCTGCCTCAATACCACAACACGGCCTTACAACCACTACTACAGACCTTCCCAAATATAAGGTCATATTAATGTGCCTAATTTCCCTCTGAACACAGGCACACGTACTACTAAGTATTCCTAAGTGATATACTAATTATAAGTAGCAAGAACAACATTATTAAGTCTGGTCTAAAGTGTTGGGGAGAAGAGTGGTGAGTTAGTGCCTTTACCTGTGTGAAGGGAGATAAAAGCTACCATGCGTATTAGCACAAATCAACAATGTCTTTATTTACAAGGAAGTGTTTTGTCATGATAGTAATAAAAAATCTGAATGAACTGGGCAGAGCTCCAAGTCAAACAGGCTAATGAATAACAAGTAGGGAGACAGTGATCTTTACTGTGTTCACTTAAGACAAACTCACCACAAATTAGTACAACTACACAGGCCAGGAATATTTCACACTGAAAAATGGGTTATGGCAAAAATTGCACCGTTAAGTACATACATATTATAACACAGTGCTAAACTGTGAAAAACTAATCAAATTACGGAATATTTAGTAGTATTTTTAAATGATCTCTCAACTAATCATTAAATATTTGATATGCATTTTTCATTACAGTCCCTAGCATTTTCAGATAGGACTGCAGTTCCAGGTCCAGTAAATGCCATATTTAACCTGTTTGCAGATGAATCAGCTAAACGCGTATCGATAAAGATAAACAGTAGACTGACAGTGTGTAAAACCTACAGGCCACAGTGGGGGTAAACGCATTGAAATGCAAGACTAAACGGACATTCAGCCATATGACTGTGCGTGTCAGTAACGTCCAGCCAAGAAAAGGAAGAGAGAGCTGGTGGAGATGGCGGTGTGAGAACAACAATAACGCTAACAACAGGAGTAAGGCTGACAAGATTGAGCTACCCACTCTACTGTAAATAAGAAATGTGCTTGTTGCTGGTTTAAATGAAGGAACCAGCTGAGAAAATCTGAACATGAATCTGCAACAGTCACCACCTCAGTAACTAAAGCCGATGTGCCTGCGAGCAAGGCACTTAAAACCACTAAAACACACAAGAGTTGCTGTGCGGTTAATGGTGGAAGTCTGTAATCAAACTGGGAAGCTCTCAGTGTGAACGTGTGGAGCTGCATGAGTGTGAAGCTCAACAAAACGTAGGTGCCCAGCAAAACCTTTCCAAGATATACAGTATAGAGGTTAAAAAGAAATCTGAAGCAGGGATTTATGGGGAAAACACTAAGCTGCACACAATTTTACTCCATATACAGAGGCAGCGAGCTGGTTATGGGAACGGTTTTCATAAGGGCAGAGTCTTGGGGTCCTCTTTCAAAATGCCATTTTAATGAGATCTGTTTAAGTCTGATGGAATTCAACTCTGCATCATTCACAAAAGCAGTTTCTAAATTCCCATCCTACTCTCCCAGAAAGATAAATGGCAGATATTTAGAAACCATTTCTGGAATCCGAGATCTTGTATAAGCAACAGCCCACCCTGCTTTCTCTTCTTTGTGGCCGGGGGCTTCTTGGGAGCATGGCATTGCGTGTGAAAGGACCAGCCCTGCCCAAGCCACTCAGCAGTTTGGCCCCATGCAATTTGGGCATTAGCTCCCTGGCCACCAGCCTGAAAGCTGGAGATTAAAATAAAAAACTCAGAAAGTAAACACTGCTTCCACAATTGATATCGCTTTTGCCTTCCGAGCACACTGGGACAACATGGCTTCCTGTCGGGGAGGGGGGGTTGGGGGGTTTCCTGTGCTGAGCAGGAGCGAGGGAGGATATGTGGAGAGAGAGAGAGAGAGAGAGAGAGAGAGAGAGAGAGAGAGAGAGAGAGAGAGAGAGAGAGAGAGAGAGAGAGGACAGGAGGGTAACGAGGCACGAAAGCCAGGCTTTGCATAACCTTCTCTTTAGGAGCAGGCACGGAGAGGGAGGGGGGATGTTTATTGATCTTAGTCACACACATATTGTAAAGAGGAACTTTGGTACAAGCCTTTAGCACGCTATGGGAATCTCAGGGGTGAATTATAGCAAAAAAGTGTTAGGTCCCATGCTCAAGCTTCTGAATAGGAATTAGTGACACACAAGGAGTAGGAGCAGAGACTGGGTCAACGAGCTATGAGTCTTGCTGACAAAACGAAAATTGCAGACTGCAATATGAACATATCAACTTTTGATTTTGATTGAACTTCATATTTTCTTCTCTCCAAAAAACAAACAAAAAAACAACTGGCTTTCTTTTGTGCTAGCTTCATCTTCCATGCACAGGAAAGTACCAGAGCAGAGGTCATTTTTACAACCAAGCTCAAGAATATTACACAGTGTCCATTAGCCAATTCTATTGATCTCTGACCTTTCCATTGTTTGGTGATCCTGAGTGTGAAAGTGAACTGGCTTTAACTGATTCTGGCAGAGGCCACCGAGCTGTCCAAGCAGTCTTCCTGCTGACTGGATGTTGACAAGAGGAAATGCCGTTTTTAGCCTTTATCTAATCAGTAAGGTTGGGTAACACATTCTGATGTTTACAGCTACATGTACAACTTGGGACTTGGACAAAAATGCAAATATGTGCATTTCTGTATCAAGGTGTGACTGAGACGTGACAGCAGAACTGCCCTGACAATCCATGATATTTTGTAGTTATTTGAATTGTTTTATTCAATCACATTTTGGATATAAAAATGGGTTCATTTTAATTCACTTTACTACTCTCAATTTCTTTTTAAAAAAAGACAGTAAAATTGAAAGTTTTTTAACAAGCTATTTTTTAACAGTTAAAATGTCAACATTTTAGAGGTTTCAGAAATGACCTAACAGCGTGCACACAACCTTAAAGCCAATCTGAGCATGTGCAGAGCTCCAAATTATCAAAAGCACTACATGATTCATCATTTTTAACTTCAGGCAGCTACTGTAACTGTACGTATGACTCATAATACATTCTCAAATGACTCACGACATCTGCCAAAGAGGAACAGTGGTCACAAGTTGACCCTTATGACTGTAAGACAGTGGACAAGACACCTCCTAATGATCAACACTACAAACCACGGCACCACAAATTACTACAGAGGACTACTACAGAGAAGAATAAAACACTTCTACTACAATATTTAAGCTCTTATACAAACAATAATATAAGCTTCACAATAGTCAAATGTTTTGGCTCGGGCCACTGTGTCGCACCACTCTGCTAAGTGTTCCTGTTACTTTGTCCCCCCCCCTTTACTTAGATTAATCGAGCAGGTGGTGACATAAAAGTCAATAACACTGAAAAAAAAATCACTTTTTAGATTTATTACATTAAACTAAAAGTAATTAGGGCCCGAGCAGTGAAACTGCAAGGACCCTATTGTTTTTGGTCAGATTATTATTATTTTTCCCGATTCCTTCGTCGCATGCATGAAAACTAAAAAATTTGCACACGTCACAACTGGTGAAAATTGCAAAGATTAAAAATAATTACTCATATGCACCACTAGGTGGCGCTATTGCAGAAAAAACAACATGTGGCCCTATAACTCCCAAACCGTACATCGCACATTCAAAAACCATATATCTTCGCGTTCCCTGGATCCAGCTGAATCTCCTGATATAGGCCACGCGCATTTTCGCCTAGACTTTTATGCGTGAAAAATCGCAATTTATCGAAAACCTACTTTGTCGAACTCCTCCTTGGCAGGTAGCATCTCCAGACGGACCTGACAAAAAGTATTCCAAAGAATTTTTATAGGATAAAAATTGCACATATTACGCACAAACAAATTTGTGTAGCTAAGTATGAAAACACCAACTTTGCCATATCTCGACCAAAATAATTGCTATCAACGCAAAACTTAAGATTCTTGTTTGCCATGACCCTCTGGAGGTGCCCCACACATTTTAAAAAAAATTGGCCACTAGGGGGCGCTACAAGTACATACATTTTATAGCTCATAAACGGCTCACCCGATTTTTACAAAATTTGATGGGTACCATCTAGGGCCACTCATGAGGCCACCCCTACAGTAAGGTACTGATTGGTCAAAGTGGGCGTGGCCTATGGGACCCTAATTGGTTTTAGCCCTTGGGCACATTTTTGACGGCCTCAATATATACGAAAACTCACAAAAATTGGCGCCCACATAAACACCTGGGAGCTTTGCGAGACTGTACAGCGATTTGGCCCATACCTGTAAGTGGGCTCCATAGCGCCCCCTAATGCGTGGAAGGCCTTAACTTGGACATAGTTGCTCCGATCTTCACCAGATTTAATAGACACATTGCTCTAATCATTGCGGACATATTTCCCATTTACCTTCATTAGCTCCGCCCAACTGGAAGGCAGCCATTTTTAATTATGTATTTTTCATGTGTTTTACATTCTTTCGAACTCGTCCTAGGCCGTGATTTCAATCTTCTTGAATCTTTGCAGGTAGTATCTGTTGACCCTCATGACGAAAAGTTATCCAAAGAATTTTGATAGTTGAAAAAATGCGCAAGTTACATCAACTTCCTGTCTAAACAGGAAGTTGCGTTATCTTGGCAACAATTATTCCGATTGCCCCAAAACTTCACAACGTTGTTCCTCATGGCCGGTTTAGCATCTGTGCCAAACTTGGCGGCAATCGGCCATTAGATGGCGTGGTTTTAATTTTTTTTAATTAAATCAGCAAAATATTGATATATGGGAAACATACTTTGTCTAACTTCTCCTGGGGTGCGAGTCCGATCGGCACGAAAACTTGCATATAGACTCGGAGGACCCTCCTGACAAAAAGACATCAAAAGAATTTTGATAGCTAAAACAATGCGCAAGTTATGGAGGACCAACTTCCTGTAGGTGGGTGTCGAAACAGGAACGGTTGTATCTTGCACACGGCTATTCCGATAGACACAAAACTTAAGACAGTTGTTCCTCTTGTGCCAATGAGGCTTTGTGCCCAATATGGTGCCAATCGGACTTTAGATGGCGCCGTTTTCATTTTTTTTTTTTATTAATTTGCAAATTTGCACATTTGCGCAATGCGCAAGTTATGGAGGACCAACTTCCTGTAGGTGGCTGTTGAAACAGGAACTGCAAAAGTTATTCCGATTTACATGAAACTTTCAATGTGTGGCCTAGACGTGATATTGAGCCGCTGCCTATACTCTAGCCACACCAATGTACACAGACCATGCCCCCTTTCATAACTTGTGAACCGTTTAAGGTAAACTGAGAGGTATCATTGAATTCAGCAGAGAGTTCCCTTTTCATTGGTGACGATTTGCAGTGTCCGAGTGCCGCGCAAATGCACGGCCACAAAGAGTGGCGTCCGCCAGTACCCCGACCTGCAAGAGGCGAGGGCCCGCTCATCGCTGCTTGCAGCTTTAATTATTATTTTCACCAAAGCCGAGCAGTGTCCAACGTACATTCAACCCTGGTCAAGAGGACCCATTTCAGGTCGTCTGTGTTGATATTCTATGCATTTCTTAACTTTATTCATTTATCTTACAGCGGTTTTCTTTTATATTGTTCTCCTGCTTTCATATTTTATTTGTTATTTATACAGCTTTGTATTGTCACACATTGTATTTCTTCTTATATTTTTTTTGTAGAGCTGACTGCTCAAAAATTTGAATTTACCTGTACAGCCCTGTACCTGTGCAAATGGCGATACACATCTATTTTATTCTAGTGCCCGGCCGGTGTGCGTGGGAGCGGGGAGTTAATCAGAGGGACTAGGCTCTGTGCTGCTGCTGGTTAATTTGGGCAAAGCTGCTTTGTTGTACCCATCATAGCATAACGATTTATACAGTATATCCGGTTTCCTTTTATGAATGACGAATAGATTACCGCCACCTGCTGGCAAGGAGAGTTATTTCTTCTCATGCAGGCGCAGAATGTATGTGCTAGTTGGCCGTCGACTGAAGTCTTTCGCGGTGTGTTCAAGTGCAACTTTTTGGCCAAGACATCGGCGACGTGAGGCTACGCCACAGTCGGCCTTCGTTGCCACTAGTTCTGGCAACGAAGAACTAGTGGCAATCCATCTGCTTGGTGCGTGAGCACCATTTACACATCGAAAACAGTGATGCTGAGTGACTTTGCATTTTCAGCCTCTTTGGTAGCAACTTTCTGCTGTGTGTCACATTTCCTTCAGTCTATAAACAATATCTATGTTGTGTTCCTCAACAGAGGAGTACTGTATGTCCATTGTTGTGGAAAATACCTGTCAACAATAGTAAAGTGATTTAAAAAAATAAGAGATGCAGCTTCACAATGATTAAGCAAAATCTTCAAATAAACTGGGCTAGTCTAACCTATGAAAATGTCAAACCGTCATTTGTTAAACAAAATGTACTTGTCTTGTAGTATTCCACCACACAATCATGACCTCCTTTGACTCCTTGATGTTCACTTGTAGCAGCTTGTTTAGCACCTGCAGTGTTGAGTGTCACAGGCTTCAGAACAAAACTTGATTCTGTTATTTGCTAAGTTAGCAAACTTTGTGTATTCATTACTCATTAGAACAGAAAAAAGATGTTAACAATTCAATCATGCTAGCTTAAATAAAAAAAGGACTAGAATTCCAAGTATGTCCAAAATGTTATGAGATATCATATAATCATCAGTAACTTCCCTCACTTCCGCTTTCTTTGAGTTAACTTTAAACTCGGGCCGGATCGAGCAACATTAACCGAAACCTCTGAGCAACATTACAGGCTGAAAATGGCAAGTTTTAAAGAAACTTTGGATCGTGCAACGAGGAAGGCCTGCTCGGTTCGTTCAGGGAATGACCGTAAAGATTTACAAAGAATATGTTTATGTTACTCTCTAACTGGGACATTTGGGGACCTATTGTTGGGGATTTGCTGTGGACAAAATACACATGGTGATGGCAAGACACTGGTTACGTTTAACCATGTATCCAGCTAATTTATATAGCTCACGTTACTGTATTATGGGAACAGTTAACTTCATTTAATATTGTGATGTGGCATTTGCGGGGTGCAAAAGTTCCACCTAAACATTTTCCTTCCCGAGGCCATATTGAAGAGCCACGCTCGCTGCGTCCGGAGCTTAGCGCTGCCCAAGACCATTGTGATGGGTTTAAAGAAATGAAAACAACCCCTGACTGTTTTTTCCTCCTATCCAGTAGTTCATGCTCCTGTTGCCAGAACTTCATCTGCAGCGCTGTGGAGACAGGTCTGGCAATGCGAGACTAGGCATCATAACGCTCAACATAATGTCAATATTTGTTTTACTTTGATTTGTATTACTCTATCAAAGAAAATTAACTGAGAAGTGATTTAACCCCAGGTCACCCATCTACCTACCTCTGCGTAGGATGGTGATTGGAGCAGTGCTGGCATGAGAGCTGCTGCTTGTTACATGAGGGTGAGTGACTCCGTTACTCTGAGCATGGCATCCTGAAGGTATGAAGCTGGGTTCTGTTGCAGCTTCCTGACCAGAGCTTGACTTGTTGACTGTATTCTGGATATCTAGGAACTTTAGCTCCTTGATATCCATGGCACTAGAAGACAAAACAAATGAAAACTGCATTCAACAGGTCCCTAGACTTAGATTTTTAACTCGGCATGCCGAAACAAAAAACATTGAGACATGGCCTGTTGAGCCTATTGGGTGGGAAAATCCATTAACATTTAAAGTGCTCATGTTTTGCTTTTTCCCTTTCCTTTGTGTTTTTTTAGATAGATAGATAGATCTATATCTATCTTTTTTTGTCCAAAGTCCACCCCAAAGGGACTTACCATCTCCAACAGAAAACACTGTTCACAAACTGCTCTGTTGTTGTTGTTCAGCCTTTACTTCCGTGACAAACGTGCATCACTTTATCACACGTTATAATGCTCGCCTAGCTGCTAGCATGGCACGATCTCGTACTCTGCTTCTGATTAGCTAGTTGTACTTACCTAGGTACTGCGCATGTGCAAAACATAGAGCTCAACACACAGGGTGAAAAGAGGAGCTGCAGCAATGTGCAGTACAACAAAAATGTTTTTTTTTGTTTTTTTTGTTGTTTTTTTTAAATCAAACCATTTAAACCTATTCTGGTACAACCTCTAAATACAATTATGAAGCTGAAAATGACCAAAATATGAGCACTTTAAGGGATAAGGGTTTCATTTTCATACCTCCACAAAAGGCTGCACATTAGATTTGGTTAAAACAGTATTAAAAAAATAAAAAATTAAATCAGCATCTGGAGCTGGAACTGAATCAAAAATGCACATGGTGATAGACAATGCAGATTGTTTTCATCCTTGTAGGTGCAGTAGATTAGAAAAGAACAAAATGGTCAAAAGCACTGTCTTCTAATGATGAATTGTTTTTCAAATTCCTGGACCTTACAAACTGATCTCTTGTTCATCAGCCCCTTCCACCAAATGTCATTTTGACCTTTAACCACATTTTGACACTAAAATATAATCTCCTTGGTGGTGGACAAATCTGATTCATGGCTGCATGCGGGATACAGACATTAGGGCTTTTTTGTTAAAACTGTAGTGAGGGGGAGGGGGTTACAAACATTTGACTACTGATGTTGTAAAGCCTTCAACATTGCCTAGGGCACATTGGTTAAATCGGTTGATGACAACAGGAGAAGCAAAAGAATGTGTCAGCATCCTTCTTCTTTCTTACCTGAAAGTGACCTCAGGAAGAGGACATCTGATCCCATTGTGATAGGGCTGTCTCAGTGAGATGGTCTGGCTGGCGTGATCAACAGATGACACCTCTCCCTGATAAACTCCCAACGTCACCCCACAGTTTATAGACACAACACTACCCAACCAGTCTGTGGCCATTCTGTTCACTGCGATCCTATGGTTCAAAAACAAACAAGAGAAATGATGATCAACCTACAGTATAGCAGTTTAAATTACTTTCAGCCAGGGCTGTAGCTACAATTGAGGAAAACAATATTAGGGTTTTAGCAACCTGCGAGGAGTTAAAGGCCGTTTTATAGTCCTGCGCAGGCTCCACGCAGAGCTTTCGCCGTAGCCTACGTAAGTGGCTGATGTTTATACTTGTGCGCTGGTGTGTGCGTCGAGCCGGCATATGTGTGTGTGTGTGTGTGTGTCACATCCGAACCGCTCGGTTCGCTTGTCTCGGTTCGGAGAGCGTGTGCATCGCACGGTTCGTCAGTACACAGTTAATGTGCAGTAACCACTTACTGCCGTAGTGCCCACTTTCGACACCTATGTTAAAACACTTACTGGAAACGACGAGGGGGATGAGCGTGACGAACGAACACATGGCAGCTGATTGGACGAACGCGTCACGTGGTTCTTGCTGGTCCAAAAATTTCAAAACAGACTCTAATGGCGTCTCGTTCTGAATACGATCTCATATTTTACGGAAATAGTTCACCGAAAAATGTTTCCGAAAACATTTTAAGAGAGAAATAGGCCATACAGTTGCTGAATCTCTGTTTCTGCAACTGACCGCTCCTCAGGTGGAGTGTGGAGTGCTGCTGCTGGTCACGTCACGTACAGAAATGACGAGTGGGAGAGATGAGGAAGGCTGCCCGGAGTTGGAGGATGCGCCAGCGTCGTATATAGTCTGGTGTGTGGGAACATTTTGGATTTCATGTTACCTATGATGACAGCGGAAAGAAAACAATAGATAGAACTGCCACTGTGTGCATGTATTGTGCAACGCTACCAAGCCATGGCCGAGCGACGCCGCGACGTGTAGTTACATTTTTCATGTGGTGCACGTCAGTTCCATCTCACTTGGAATTTTTGAACCTCACCATTTCTAAAATCATGGCCATTTCAGACCAGATCATCTGGCTTCCCTGGTATGGAGCATTAAACCAAAATCCATTAAATAATCTGCTAGATCAGGGATCTTCAACAGGGGGTCCGGGACCCCTAGGGGGTCCTCAGAGTCAATGCAGGGGGGGCTTCTTAATTTTTTAAGTTTTAAAAAAAAGTCAAGAATTTTTCATATTAGCAAATATAATTCCCCAATGATGATATGCTTACTGGCCTATAGTAGTCCCTAAAATAGCCATCCACATTTATGTTATAACATTAAAACATGATTTATAAAACCATGCCAACAGTTAAAAGGCTATTTTAATAGTTTAGTATTCTATGCACTAAAAAAGGTATAAAGGCTTCAGGCCGGCCTACACATTATTGTAAGCCCAGTTTAATATGCAACTCACTTTTATACAGTCCATGTAGTAGGGGGTCTGCTTCAGCTCTCTTTCAGTTAAGGGGTCCTTGGGTTAAAAAACGTTGAAGACCCCTGTGCTAGATTTTTGTTGCCAAATGTATCAAATGTTTTAAGACCCAGTAAATGAAGACATTACACAAATGATCATGATCTTCTGAAATAATTAACAATGCCTATCCAGTGAAAAACAAGGCAACTTAGTCTCCGAGTGTTCTTCACCTTCTCAATGGGAGCAGCAGACTTCGGTCCACTAACTTTATGCAGCACCTGCTTTTAATTAAATTGGTCCACGCTGCTCCCCTGCAACGTAATTCGTAATTTAACGTTACTTCCATCCATAAAGAAGAGACTATGGCGATTCAATTCTAAATTATATTTTAAATTGGGATAAGTAATTGACATCTTAGTGATTTGGGATGCTGCCTATTAAAAACTAGTCCTAATTAAGCTCTTCCTTTGTGTCAAACTTAGCTACGTTACCGAGCATTGTGCAAATGAGCTATAACGTTACCGCTAGCTATGTTAAAGGTTGTTTGTTGTATATTTAGTTGCAGCACTGCGTTGCCGATTCGCCTGAACCTCCGAGGTAGAGTTAACTTTTAAAAACTTGTGGGGTAACCTAAAATAGCATCCATATGAGGGCAGTGTTCAGAGAAATATATGGAAAATCACAACATTAAGCACCACTAAGTTGAGCTGGCTAGCTGGACAGCTAACATTAGCTTTGCTTCTGTCCGCACTGTTTGCTTTGTATCTAAGCGGACTGCTGTAAACTTGTGGCGAGGGTTACTTTTTTAAATAGGCTACTCAACCGGAGTGTGTTCAGTCGATAACGGATATATGTACCTTGTCGATAAATCTGTAGCGAAGGGCCAAGGAAAGCCACAGCTCCAGCTCTTGGTTGTGTCGTTTTCCGGGTTTATACGTAACGTCACTTCCTTTATCTTCCACGTGGTTGTGTTGTGATTTTATTTTCTCTCTCTTTAAAGTTTAAATCCGTTCATGCCAGAGCTCACAATTTGGTATATTCTGACATGGTTGTAACACATAGGCTAAGTGGCTTATTTATGTGATTGTGTGTGGGTGAATTAGTTTTCTTTCAAATCAAGAAAACAATAGGAACAAGATCATCATTAAAACATGTTTTATTTGTGTGGCTGATTAAATGATGCTCCATCACATACCATTACATGTTATACAATCATTGATACATTAAATACAAAATTGTATAATAATATATTCCAAAAATCACTGGAACTCTTTTGGTGTCCTGATATTTCATGTAGATGCAGAGCAAAACTGCTGTATTTCACCTCAACCAATACAAACGATATAGGCACATAAAAAAATGACTTTTAAAAAATACAAAGAACTTGATTTACACAAAATATCACATTTTGGGATACAAATATAGCTTCAGTGTCTTGCATCCACATTGTAATAGAATCAAAAGAATTAGCTTATTGTAAAAGGTATCATAAGGTCCTATTCAGAAGAAAACAATTTAGGTTGCAGTGGCCTGAATAGTAATGCCTATCCAGTAAAACATACTGTGCGTCCCAAAGATGAACTAGGCAACTTAGTCTCTGAGTGTTTTCAAACTTCTCAATGGGAGCAGTTTAGTTTACCACACAGGAGAACCAGGTATCTCCTTTACTTCACTGTGAAGCACCAACCATGTGCAGGAATATCTCTTAGACAACCAAAAACATGACAGAGATACTGTATGTTCACACAAACCTAGATATCGCTGACAATCTGCAACAAGCACATTTCACTTATTTGTTTCAATGCCGTAAGCTCTGTAGATCAAATTCAAGACTGTTATTATGACGGTGACCACTACAGTGTTAGAGTCAACGTATACCACATCTTGTCATACATACATGCATACATACATACATGTACATTATAAATAGCTTCACTGCTCATTCCTCACTCGCATTGTGGCTCTCAGGTGGCAGCGCTTGTGCTTCATTGTGAGACCGTATTCTGGGGTCATGTCCAGCGGCTCTCCAGGCATTGTGTGGAAGCGCAGCTTCTGGACAATGATTGCCAAGAAGAGGTAGACTTCATTTCGTGCAATGACCTCGCCGATGCAGCGCCGCTTTCCCATGCCAAAAATCATCACCTTCTCCCCCTGCACCTTGTTGACCTCAGTGCCATCAGCGCTCAGGAAGCGGTCTGGGTTGAAAGAAGACGGCTCTTTCCACAGCTCACTGAAAAGTGCAGAGAATGAAGAAATAAAGATAAGCTGCAAAATTAACCATGTCAATTAAAAAAAATGCAAGTTTATGATCCATTAGAGGACTGCTGCTTTTGTCTTCCTTTACAACTACCAATGGGGTGCCCTTGAGCAAGGCCTTCCTGTGCTTTAACAGCTCTCTTTTCTGGGAGTAATGGGCAGCTCCACAGTGTAAATGCCAAGTCAGTAAGCTTCAACTGTTTCAATAAAGACAAATAAATAACAAAAAGAACTTACGGATCATGGTTGATCTGCCACTGATTGATGAAGACACAGGTGTCTTTGGGAATGTAGTAGCCATTCAGAGATGTGTCTTTTGTCGTGCTGAAAAAGAAGGACAAAGTGTTTATCCATCGTGCATTTACAGGTTTATATCACCCACATTTGTGCAGCTGGGATAGCTATGTCTTTGTTCTATGTTCCAATGCTGTGCTCTGTGAGAATTTACATATCATTAACACATCTGAAAGAGATTAACCTCACCAGTGGGGGATAGTGAAGGGTAGGAATGAAGAATGGCGAAACAGCTCAAAGATGAAGGCCTCGAGAAGCGGTAAGTTGGGTTTATCAGAGAGAAGAGGAGTGCGATCCAGACCCACTTTGTCCTCTGAAAAAAAGAAATAATTTACTATTACTTCAAGATGAGGATTGAGGTTGCATTTTACAGTCCTGTCCCACGTTTTTACTTGATTAAAGAATCACAATGAAACATTAGGCTTTGAGAGCAGCAAAATGTGCCTGCCTGCATTACTTTTTTACCGTTAATCAATGCTAAAATGAAAACTGTCCTGTGATATGGATGGAATATCCAATGAATATCTTGTCTATAACAGCTGTACTTACTCATTTCTTGATAAAGCCTTTCCTGTATCTCTGGGTACGCCACCAAGTACATCACTGACCAAGACAGGCCAGTGGAGATGGTGTCAAAACCTAGAAGAGAAACGCAACTTCTGTAAAGACACTTGTCTGTTATTTATTCATGAAGCAGTCACTTCTGATCAGAAATTCAACCTACCAGCTCCAAACAGGTCATTGACAATTCCTACAATCTTCTCATCTGACACATGGACATTTGAGTTCTCATCCAGCTTCCTGTCCTCACAGTGATCAATGAGGGAGTCTGTGATGTCACGAATGTTGTCCTGAAAGAAGATGATCGGACGATCTCAATAAGTCTTTCATACACAGTGATTAAAGGGGATACAAATTCACCTCATTTTTAACTTATTTTGTATTCATTTATATGTAAACACTCTTTTAAATGTTATTTATTTGGCCCTGTTGGTCTTTGAAGAAGAAGCAACAGCCCCATGTAAGCATCCAGGTGTGTTTTGTCGATCTCCATCTAACACCCTTCCATGTTTTGTTGTGTAAGAATAGCCATGTCTGAGGATATCATGAAGCCTTATTCCAATCAAAAAAAGTAAATGGTAGTTTTTACACATCTGAACTTGAAAACGGGTCGAAACTGTGGAAGAAGAATGGACTAAATACATTTTCATGACTGATTTAGTGTGTGGCGTACCTTGTCATAGGTGGCATAGTGCTCGCTGACGATCCTCTGCACAAACTTGTTGAAGCGGGCATTGATGCTCAAGAATTTCTTCATTGTTGGGCTGGGCAGGATTTGAAGAAAAGGGATGAAGTCTGCAGGGTTACCGCTTCCCGCTACCTGGCCGAACTCATCACTGAGGTTAACAAGGCTCAACAGCTCCTGGTCATTGTGGCTGTAGCGTCGGCCGAAGCACATTCCACAGATCACATTAGCAACGGAGACAACAATGTGGCGGAAGGGGTCAAAGCTGCCGTCAGCCTTCATGACGGTGTTGAGCTGTTTGATCAGATACTTTCCCTCTTTGCAGATGTGTTCCTCCAGCATGCAGGAGTACTCTGGGGTAGTGCCCTCCAGGTTGGAGAAGGAGCGCAGGGCGCTGTAGGCCAGCTTCCTGCGGGTACGCCAGACGCCGGCCTGGTCTGTGCTGAAGGCCAGACTCTTGCCATCATTGATGAACCTGAAGGTGTACAGGTCGGGTCTGCCCGCAAACTCCTCCCCTTGCTTGACGAGAGCCTGTCGAACTGTTTCACTGCTACTCAGCACAACCACAGGACGCATGCCAATCTGGATCTGGAAGATGTGGCCGTAGCGCTTGCTCATGGCAGTGAGACTCAGGTAAGGTTTGCTGCCCATCTCCAGCACGTTCCCAATGATAGGTAGGGGCTTTGGTCCAGGCAGCCGACGGAGCCCCTCAGGAATCTCAGTGCGGAAAAACTTAAGGATCAGGTATACCAGACACACCGTTATCATAGCAACCAAACTCTCAGATACCGACACCGATCCAATGAATGGTAGTATCATTAGCACCATGATGACAACTCCTTTTTTGTGTGGCTTCTGCACAACCTGAAAATTAAATAGGAGCGGCATTAGAGTAGTGAAGGCAGGGAGGAGGACAAATGTTGTGCAACATGTTGACTACATGCACCATAGACTTTATAGTAACTGAAGACTGTCACACGGTATATGTTTGTTATTAATTGGCTCCATAGGTTCACATGCTGCACAAAATCACATCTTACAAGGCTATGCAAAGTAGGGGGCTATCTAAAGTCTCATAGAATACAACACAATGATTAAAAACGAATTAGCACATTAAAGGTTGCAACTGCAAAGAAAACTCCTAATTATCAACAGCTATGCTTGCAAAATAATGTCCACTGGGCACTCTGCTCTTATCTCTGAACACTGCCTGTTCAGTTAGAAATCAATCTGTCTTCATACACATATATTAAACGTACCTTAGTGGAATGGTAATAGAGTAGCAATGTTGTAATCCCAGAAGTACTTTTCAAGATAGTACAAATTTCGTTTAGCAGAGAGAATGTCCAAGTTTACTCTCTCTCAAAACAGAGATAGGCTCTTGCTTTATAGTGTGCTCCACAGCTTCATTGGCTGCTGTTCATGACGTTTCTCTCTCTCTCTCTCTCTCTCTCTCTCTCTCTCTCTCTCTCTCTCTCTCTCTCTCTCTCTCTCTCTCTCTCTCTCTCTCTCTCTCTCTCTCTCTCTCTCTCTCTGTCTGTCTGTCTGTCTGTCTGTCTCTCTCTCTCTCTCTCTCTCTCTCTCTCTCTCTCTCTCTCTCTCTCTCGCTCTCTGTCATGAATGAAGTTTATTAGGGACGCGCGCCCGCGTATGTGTGCGTACGTGCGTGCGCCTGCCTGTGCGAGACCAAAATTAGTTTGAAACTACATGTCACTGAATGAAATGCATTTCACAGTTGTTGAACGAAAGTTTTAGGCGTGCAGGACTTTATAGCCTGAATGCGTATGGTGTTTTATAGTGTTTGGACAGATAAGACGTATTAGGCCTACAATAATAGACATCACAGGTAAGTATCATTTCCACCACTGTAAAACTCCAATCTCTGATAGCATTGTTCAATTGCATACATGTCACTACTGTCCTGCAGGTTGTTTTCAACAGATTTTTTTTTATTTGTTATCTATTTGCGGTATTTGGGTTATATACGTCTATAAAGGCCGCATTTAATTAAAAATGCACTGCCTATATAAAATATTCTTGCTTTGACCTCGGCTAATGTTGAGTTCACTGATGCATAAACCTTTTCCATCTAACTTTCCTGTGATCAAATAATGTAATCCACTCGGCTATGATATCTCATAAAGGCTAATTTGTATTAATGTATTTAATTAAGAATTAATTAAGGCGATGGCAGGTTGGGTGCATCTCACGAACCCCTGTGGATCACGCTGTCGCTCAGTTAAGCCTTTGATGACGTGACATTGTGATTCCATTGCATTTCTGCCTTTGAAGTCTATTCTGTAGTAGGCCTATTCAAAAATAAGATTTGGGTGTGAGATTTATGCCAACTTCCACAGCAACCACCCAGGCAGCTTTCAGCATTCTTGATACACAACGGTGAAATGCCATGTCGTGCTTGTACCTGTTAAAGGCTAGTTCTCCGCTGGAGTTAAAGATTGACCAGTTGCGTGAGAGCGCAGTGTTCAAACCCTCTCCTCCCCTTTGAAGAGGATGCGGGGGAGGGGGGGGCAGCACTGCTGGAGTGCAAGGGTAGATGAGTTCAACACCATTTGTCCCCTTTTCAACCTTTTATACCCAGACAGCTTTTTCTCTAGTAGGCATTTACAACACCGCTTCACATCTGTGTTTTTGGGGGGAATCAAAAAAAGCGTAATAGCCTATCTGAAAATAACTTCATTTGATAGATGAACTGAGAAATGAGAATTATAAACCATTGCTAATGTATGTCACACACATGTCACACCTGGGATTTGCGCAGTCCAACCGCTGTCGTGTGGCCACTCGAGTCTGTCCGGAATTGTGTACCAGGTGTTAAAGTCTAATCTGTGACATGTTAAAGTTTGTGACTTTCGGCGATGGAGGAAAAACTGGTGGAAAGGCGAAAAGATTTAGGCTATACACCAAACTGACACTCAGTTATTACTATCAGGACTATCAAAATGTGCGACTGTCTAAATAACTTGGTTAAAGTATATGACCATGATGAAAGTAGGATTATTCTTCCTCTTTCAAGCTTCTCTATTCTACTTTGTGTGTATTCACAGTAACCTATACCCAGTGGTGGAATGTAACTAAGTACATTTACTCAAGTACTGTACTTAAGTACAAATGTGAGGTACTTGTCCTTTACTTGAGTCTTTTCATGCCACTTTCTACTTCTACTCCTCTACATTTCAGAGAGAAATATTGTACTTTTTACTCCACTACATTCATCTGACAGTTTTAATCACTAGTTACTTTACAAATTAAGATTTTTGATTAAATAAAAAAACTACCCAACAATACATAAGCCTAAAGTCCAGCTGAAATGATTAGTCGATTAAAAACTAAAACTGTTTGGATCGTTTCCAGTTTCTAAAATGTGAGGATTTTTCTGCATTGATTTACTTTTTTTTTTTAATACTTTAAGTACATTTTCCTGATAATACTTACATACTTTTACTTAAGTAATATTTTCAATGCAGGACTTTTACAGAGTATTTTTACAATGTGGTATTAGTAGGCTACTTTTACTTAAGTAAAGGATCTGAATACTTCTTCCATGCAGCTTTTACACAAACTCACTTGTTTAAAACAGATATAAGACCAAAGATGAATTTTTATGGTAAATCCTACTTTATCACCAATAACAACATTTTTTCATTTATTTATTTTTTCATCGACTGAAATGTTTTCCTTTTATTTATTATTTGTCTCATTTTTGTCAGTGGAATGATGTGAGGTTTGTTCAGTTACGATACTTGCTTTGTTATATGGCTGCGTTTTTTTTCAGTCTCAGTCATCCTAATTTAGGTCAAAATAAGTTGATTTTCACTAAGCATTTGTTACTTGCATTGGTTACGTTATGATGGAACTGTACCTGTGAGAAACCTACATACTAACATATTATTAAAGATTCTGAATCTAAACTGTCAGAGCTTTATGTTTTTTGTTTTACTGAATGTGGACATACAATTTAGATATTTTTATTTAGTCTCTCGTGGATTCTGAGATTTGGATCAGACAATATGACAATGGATGGATGAAGGACTAAAGCATAACATTATCACGTAGGCTATCGTCATGTCACTTCTCTTAAAAAAAACACCAAGAAGAAAAAAAAACTCACTCACACTACCATTCAACATCTTTTAAAGGGAATCTATATAAGATATGACACACAAAGAACATATTTCTTTAACGATGTGAATGCTCATTTTAGAGCAAAACTCACAAAACATGATCCGAAGGCCCATGAAAGCAGAGCGTGCTTTTTAAGGTGTTGTGTGATGTAGGCCTAGTGAAAGCTTCAACCCTTTTCTTTTATTTAAAATAGCCTACTATAATGTAAAGGCCAGTTTTAATTTGGGGATTTAAATTCTTGTTTGCCTTCCCTGAATTATGTATTGTAATTATGCAAATGGAATAGGATTATCTCCTGAAATTAGACGTAGTCCTACTTTGATCCAAAAAAAAAGAAGAAATATTGCTTTGTCGTACGTGCTGCCAGAGGTGGGCTTATATTGTAAACAGAAGAGCCTGATTTATTATTTCCAATTCCCTTTCAACTTTTGAAGATCAAGTGACGAACAGTCATGGGGTTAGCTATTTATTTATTTTGCAATATAGCCCTTTAGGATAAAAAAAAAAAGACTGTTGGCATTATGGGCTACTATTAATGTTGTTAGGCGCATCATCCGCTGTGTATTTGAACTCATGTTCAACACTTGTTTGTGTTACATACATTTCTTAAGTTAAAGTTTGGTCTGCGCTGATCCTCCCGGGCTGTGTGTTGACTCCCCGGGGACTTGCCTTGCGCCGCGGAACTGCGCCTCTGGTGCTGCAGGTTGCGTGAGAAGCGGAGCTGGCGTCCAGAGGGGAGGGTCTCGCTCTTCTGGACAATCCTAAATCTGCTTGGTCAAGTCACGCGAAGGCAGCAGCCTCTGGAAAAGACACAAGGGTCTTAAACTTGCAGAACAAAGAGCGCAGGACGCGAGACTCTGTTTTGCCCTGCTTGGGCACGAAGGTGCACATATTTGCGCGCTATAGCTTCTGTAATTGCGAGGATCTTGGGGCTTTGGAGTCATGCAATCTGCCACTTAGGCTTCATTCATTTCAGTCATGCAACACGGACTGAGCAGCCACAGACATGCAGGAGAGAACCCACCAAACGACAATACAAGTTATGGGAAATAGAACTTTATTAAAACAATAATGTAGTTTTTTGAATATTTTGAGAACCCCTTAATTTCAGAGAAAACTCAGCTCATATCCCAGTTGTTTACAATCTGCTTTCCACCAGACACAATACATAAAAAAGTCATATTACAGCTGCAACAATATGCCAGACTGCCTGCTGACAAAAAGCCTAACAATTAGGCTGTGTGCTGTCTGGTTCTAATGGACACAATGCTGGTCCTACAGGGCATGCCTTTGGTGACCTCCTGTTGCTCTTGTGGGTCAGTAGTTAAGGAGAATCCCATGTTTCAGCAGTGTTAAAAGTGTTCAAAATATAAACCCATGAATGGAGAATTACAGACTCATTTTAGTACATTGCACTGGGCTTTATACATTTGAAATCAAGAGCAATGTCTCCAAATAAACTCCTGTTATGTACAGTATTCAGCTATCAAAGGGATTCTGATCCACACAGTGAGTGTGACTGTGCTCCTCAGGGATGAAATTGAACCTAATTAAAGATGAATGTGACTGTGGTTGTGGAGCCTGAGGTGAGAGCCCGGCTGCATTCTCAGTGGGCACTCAGGCTGCAGGAGTGTGTGTCAGATCACAACAGGTGAGCGGCTGGAGACAAAGCAAACTGTAAATGTCACACAAGAGGGCTGAAAGCTATACTTTGCCTTTTAAAATTCACACATTTGAAGCATTTGGCACTTAGTCCTCTCATCAGCCGAGCTTCAATTTCTACAGCTCGGATGTGAGGCAGTGGTGAGATTCTGTGTCGAGCTACTTTATTAAGTTCTTAAAAAGATTAAAGCGATTACAGGCTACTATATAGGAAGTGCAGAGTAGTGCTACTGTGTAGATTTGAGCACAGCCAAAGCAGCGGTGGGTCGTGTCAGGATGCACAGGATGAGCTGGAATGCAGAGCTGGACGCCGGCCTAGAGGTCTGTGGTGTTAGTTTGCTCTGTGTTCAATTCAAAGTACTGGGGATGGGGGGAAAAAAAACGAAACAGGAAAAATGTTTTGCCCTCAGTCATATACCTCTCAAAGAGTTCTTGGAAATAAAAAGCAGGTGTAATGACTGTGAAGGTTGTTAGTTTCACCTCACGCAAAGGCTGTCATGCACACACCTTCAGAGCAGGTGTGTACCTGCGTTACACTGTGTGAGTGTCTTAGCATACCGCCTCTGTCAGGAGGTTGTTTTTTCTTTATGTTGGTTTTCATGATCTAGCATGAGCTGACTGAATGCTCCTCTACAGGTTGTCATAAAGCTATAAAACCTCTTTAAAATATGTAGATAAAAATAAATTCAAGGCGGCCAAGCCAAAACAATATTTTCTAGCATTTTACACCCATTTGCCAGTGTTCCTTCTTTATTGTTTATACATATACAAATACTTTTGTAAGTAAAACATCAAACATAAATAACTTTTAAGATAAACATGTACTCCTAAACCGGCTCAACATACCCGTTCTATAAAGTCATCTGACCATGTTACCACATCGTCCCTGACAAAAATGGATGAGCTGGGAACTTCAAGGAAGTAAGAAAACAAAATAGGAATTTCCGTTTTAGTGATCTGTCAAGTATCACATTCAATTCTCAGGTCAACAACAGGCCTCTTTTGCACAATTACACGCGCACATTTGCAGGTATCCCAGCTGTATTGGCTTCATTTCATATTTGACTTTTTACTGTTGGACCGAATCGACAGAACACTGAGTCATTACTCTTTGTTACTTTGTAACTTGATGACAGGTAAGTAGTATTTTGCTTCTATAAAAACGGGGGACTCATAAGCAGTGTTAATTAAAAACTGTTATCACTTATTACACATTGAACAAATGCATTAGATTACTGAATATTCAACAACAAAAGTAATGAGCTACATTACATGTTACTTTACTTTGTTACTCAGCACAGCTCCGTCAAAGGTGCCTTTAAACAATTTCAAACCATCAACATCCACATGTCGCATTTTTTATTTATTTTTAATCTTTAGCATGTGTAGAAACAGAAAACGACACATTCACACACCCTTTAACGCCAAACAAAACTAGGTGACTCCTGAATGTAGGCGCACCTGTGTAGGCGCACCTTAGCAAACCAGCTAAGAACACACAACATTTGAACTATGGAGTTACTGGGGGTCCCATTTCTCCTTTTTTGGTAGAGATTAGCCAACCCCCCCCCCCCCACACACACACACTCCAACACGGAGAGACCAAACAGATATTTACCCTCCATCTCACTCTAAGACAGCGAACAAGCTGACCCCCAAATGTCAAAGTAAATGCAGTGTAACTGGGATTAGTAACTGTAATGTAATTACCAAATTCCAAAATGCAATCCCATTGCTGGGTTAAAAAAGAATCTGAGACATCCTGACTTTAAGTCTTCATCATTGATGACACCCTCCCTGCCACACCACCACGGTTATTTTCTTTGAACTTTCTTTCCTTGAAGCTTCTGCCAAAGCCACAGAGCACATACAGTAGTTTACAGGTGTTTTCACAGTAGTACTCCTCATGATCAGAAAATTGAACTTCCTGTATAAAACTGGTGGGGTGCCCCTTTAAGGCTTACTCTACATTAATTGTAAATTCAAAAGTGAAACCGTCCTGTAACATAACCATGATAATACAGTTGCTCTACTATCAAAGAAAACAATAACTTGACCAGATGGACATGAGTGAACAGGCTCCTGGCCTTGCGTGTGCCTGATCGAGCAAACCTTAATAGGATTATTTTGGACTGCAGGTCATGACACCTAACATGAATGTTGCCTATGACCTAATATACATTTACAGCATATACCATTCACTGCAATGGGGACAAGAATTAATATGGAGCTAAAACTGGAATGATTGTCTCACTCAAAAGATGCACATCGGTTACATTTTTGCACATCGCCTCATGCCTCATCCTTAAAACGGCATTTGATGTTTTTTTGTACACATCATTGTCTTATCTGCTGCGTCGAGGAATAAACCTCTTTATATGGGTGCGCGCTCTAACAATTGAGCTCAAAGTACTCAATTTGACAGTAAAAAACAACTCCTTGTTGCATGTATGGTGTAAAACTTCTTGTTTCAGTGCGCCACTCTGACTGACTGGTGCTTCAACATCTGTTGAGTTATACACACATATACAGTTATTTTGATTGTATCGTAGCTGCAACTGTTGTAAGTAACTATAGCTGTTAACAAAATAGTGGTGTAGTGGAGTAGCAGTATAAAATAGCATAAGATGGAAATACTTAGGTAAAGTACAATCACCTCAAAAACCACGATTAAATACAGCGCCTGAGTAAAAGTTTCTTTGGACTGTAGTAAAGTTCAGTCACCAAGCCTTCAAAGACAATTCATTACATTACCACCACTCAGTGTCGAACCTGGAGGAGGCTCATATTCATAACAATGTAAGAAATAACACTGATTATAGTTGTCTTGTAATATCAGCAATGGTTCCAAATAGTGAAACCATCTACTGTAATTTGAATTTAACAGATTCACGTGCAGAAAATATTGAACAATAACACCATAGAGCAGTGGTTCCCAACCTTTTTTCCTTGGCGCCCCCCCTACTTATGTCTAAGAAAAGCTGAGCCCCCCCTCCCCCCGAAACCGAAGTTGAGGTTACTCTTTTGTATACATTATATATTCTAGTGTAGTATTATAATTTGTTTAACATGTGCACATATAAAGACTTGCACCCCCCACTGTGATCTTTGCCGCCCCCCTGAGGGGTCCCAGGTTGGGAACCACTGCCATAGAGCACAGCTTGCGCACACACACACACACACACACACACACACACACACACACACACACACACACACACACACACACACACACACACACACACACACACACACACACAAATGTTGGCTCAGTATCAAGCTTTATTCCACTGATGCTTGAAAAGACTTGATTCGTCCTTTTATTTTTATTTTATATCATGTTGCACTTCATAAGTACACATCAATATTACATGACAACAAAGGTAACCCAACATAAAGCTTTATTCAAGGTATAGGCCCCACATTATTACAGTTTTTTTTATCGCTTTGGTACTATTATCGCAACTACGTGGCACAATTTCACAACTCTTAGTACCAAACTCCAAACTCATCACCCTTGTACCACAGCCACAGTCTTTTATTCAAAACTTGCCATTGTTTGTCATTTGGATTGTAAACATCTCTCATCACACAACCATTCATTCTTAATATATTTTTTTTGTGCAATGTCATGAGAACACCTTTTTTTCACCCAAACACATGATATCTTTTCAGTTTAGTTGTTTTAACTACCAGTGAATCCTGTAACAAACAATGCAAGAGGCATGTTTCAAATTGCTGTTAGAAGTGCTGAAAGTAATATGCTACAGTACAGTGTAAAATACAGTTTACAGTTTTCACATTAGGTAATACACTTACAGCAGTATCAAACTAACATGGAAGTTATACTTTAAAGGTTCAGTGTTTTGAAAAACAAAAAGCAATACAATAAATTCATGTTTTTCTAAAAAATAAACATTTTGGAGGCTACTGGGTGTTCACTAATTGATCTCAGGATAACTGAGACATAATAAGAGTGGTTTGTCAAAAGGCTAATGGCTGGCGCACTACTTTAGAGGACAGAGACAGATGGATCACTTCCATTAGCTCAGGTTGAAACAGACAATCGATAGATAACAGGGTCAGGGTGGGTCACCCCGTGCGCACCAAAATCAGCTGATCAGCTGCTGCTGATAGGTCTTTCACACGCAACCATAAACTCAACACAAGTGAATGATGAATTGTCCCTGAGAGGGAAAATACTTTTTCACATATTGTGTTTGTGTAGCCTATGTGTGTGTTTGCATGGCAGGGAGAGAAAGAGCTTGCGCGTGTGTGTGTGTGTGTGTGTGTGTGTGTGTGTGTGTGTGTGTGTGTGTGTGTGTGTGTATGTGTGTGGGCGGGTGGGTGGAGGGTACTGGATCACCTTCCCTTCCTGACCAGGCATGAATTCCAGATTAGTAACTGAGCTAATGGCTTCCCCTCCCTCCCGTCCCCACAACCCTCCGTCCTTATGCAAGCCAGTATATGCGCTCTGCGGCAATAACAATAGTTGCGTGCGGAAGTATCTCGGTCATCCATCTTTCTGTCACCTCTCCCTCGCTCGTGGAGCACGAAGGTGTCATAACTGAGTGTAAATAGCGGGCAAGGCAAAGGAAGTCACGGTCATAATGGGAAATCTCAAGATGCTTTTCTGAGAAGAGTCATGACCCAAGCAGCCAAAAAAGCACCAAAACCAGACCAGACACGCAGTGCGTGTGAGAATATTAGTGTTTTTTTTGGGGGGGGGGTTTACGAAAAAAAAGGGAAAAACCACTTTGAGTCAAAGGTCTGCATGGCAAAATGTCCAACATTGGAGTCATCAAATGAAGTAGTTATCGGTAATAACCAGAAATAACCAGAACATAGAGACTATCAACATATATAATTATATATATCTAGTATTATGTTTTTTTTTCTCCAAAAATCCTATCAAGTATCAATCGATCAAAATATATATTTTTGTGTATGTTAACAACACATAAAGTCCAATGTTTAATAACGCCATCTATCTAAATTTTGGATGTATGATGTTGCTTTCCTGCTTCTCTTAGGTTTCTTTATTCCAGAACACAAAACCCACATACAATGGGCCCCTTTGGCTTCATTTCATCTGTGCATAATAATAGCAAAAGCAACTGACAACTGATTATCATACTGTTTTCTAGAGATAGTATAAGTTTTATCATTAAAGTAAGTAGAATATAAAAAAGGCATAACAAAGCCGATAAAAAGGCCTTATTTATTTCTTGATATAAACAATTTTCACACTGTCAATGATAGGCCTGTATATAATTTATGGGATTAAAGAAAACAGTAAACTAAATTAGAAGTCTTCTTAAAACATGCATTTTGGACTTATGGAAAATGTATTTTTGACAAAATGAGAGGAAGAGTTCCCTAAATTAGGACCCCTATCCTATATTAGAAACTTGGCCAGTGATAGTGAGCCTGTGGGTAGTAAGTTAGAAATAAGAAGGAAATAAGATATGGATAAGCTTGGCACGCAATTCAATTCATGCATGATACAAATTAACCTCTTTTCCCCCCCTACACACACACACACACACACACACACACACACACACACACACACACACACACACACACACACACACACACACACACACACACATACCATCAACTGGTCATGCTGGCGCCATGGTAAAAAAATAAATAAAACTTGTCCCCTATCTCCCAGGAAAACATTTAAAGCTCCACTAATTAGTATTTGCTAGATTTAATAAAATATACTCACAGAGACAACCCCACATAGAATACTCACCTCACTCTGCATCTCTAAATATATATATATATTTTTTTTACGACATCAAAAGAGCTAGATGGCGAAGAAAGTCAAACGGCAAAGCAAACTAAAGAAGCGATATATATCAGACTGTGTATGTGACAGCATGTTTTTCTTCTACTGCCCTCCTGTCACCAAAAAATGATGGCAGCTTTAAACAAAAGGATTTGAAGTGTAAAAACATCTAAACAAAAAGTAGGGGAGAAAGGGGTTGGTCATCACACTTTTTACTTTTGTTTGAATCCCTTACAAAACGTATCCTTAATAGATTCCATTTCAATGTTTAATGAAATCCTAAAGTGTCAGGTAGGAATGGAGTGACCTTATCCCCCCCCCCCCCCCCCCCAACATTAAGCAGACTTTCTGCTGATACAAAATTATAAGCTGTAACACTGATAAAATTGTGTCAATATAACGTACAGTACACAGACTATAACCTCAAAACATTTTATTTTAATGAATTGAACTGAACATAACATACTTTCTTCCAGATGTTTACTTGCAATATTTAATGTCCCAAACTATTTAATTGAATTTTCATCTTTTAAAATTTTTTATCCAGGTTTTGTTGCTTTGATTTGGAAAAGGAGGGACAGCGGAATAGTGCCTGAGCCTCACAACAGGCAGGTAGCCATGACATTTTTACAAACCAATTGTTACAAAACAATTGATTGTATTCTTTACCTCTGTCACTGGTTTTCTGGTCAATGGTAACGTCCCGCTGATCCTGTCGAAGTTGTTTTACAACAAGTTTATCTGATAGATATCCTATCTCAAACTAATTTTGTCGGCTATGTGTTGTGGTTGCCTCAACTCTGTCAGTCACTTTGAGGTGGAGCCCCATTCGTTTAGTTGCTTGGTGGTGCACAAAGCCATCATGGAGCCAGAAAATACCCAGATCTTCCGCTCTGCTTCCGCATTATGCGGCCCATAGAGCAGGCACACTGGAGACCTCAGCCGGCCCGAGCCGGCTACTTCCGGTTTAGCGCTCCATTAACTTCAATAGGGATGAAATGATTTAATCGTGTGGCTCTTCTAGACTTTCCAGATGTTATTGGACCGAATGGTTCAAATTCTGATAGTGAAACTAATCATTTTGCAGGGGTTGTGACACGCAAAAAATATTTAGTGGTCCTTCGCACCAAAAAAGTCTATGGAAAAAAGTCTTTTGGGGCCAGAGGGCATCACATGACGTTGCAATCCCACCATTTGGCCGCTATGTTTAATCTGCGTCCCAAGTCCTATCTATTCATCCTATTGACTGAGCAAGCTGCAATTCATTAATGAGCATGTATCGTTATTATAATACTGTATAATACATCCGTGTTGTGTCTACGGTAGTGTCAGACGCTCAGCCTGATCGCCTTAAATCCCATCTGTCCGATCCCTGTAAATTCGCGCGACCAGGCTTTTCTTGCCTCGCTGGCTCAGCAGTTCTGTTGCCAGCAACCTCCACAAAGGAAAACATCTATTTGCATTGCAGTCGTAGCTTGTACTTTATTTTATTGCATAAAGTGCATTGCAAACTTCTTACTGACCTCACAATTTTAAATTATGGAATGAAAATAATGACTACATTAATAAAAATAATAATTTTGATGTAGAGCATGAGGGGCAGCGCCCTCTATGGGCCAGACGCCACTGATACACTGGCAGTCCAGGTGACAACCAACCTGAAAATTAGTCAGACAAGCATCCCAAACTGGGACTTTTTTTTGCTGTTGTAGCCTAGCTAAGACACAAATCTAGACTATAGCTCTCCCTTCACACTTTTTAATGCTTTTTAATGGTAATACGTGTTTTGTTATAAACCCATTGTGTAAAAGCCTAGAAGAGAAACACAGAAGAGCTGCATATTTACATTTTGACATGAAAAACAATAAAATTCCTTTTACCTCAATGTCACATGACTTACTCCTGAAATGATCCTGTAGGTGATCTCTGACCCCAAAACTGAAAATGTACAGCTTACGGAAGCCCTGAAAGGAAAGGTGAAAAAAATAAGTATTTTCGGGTATCGTCGGCCATAACTGCATTTGGCCGAACTTTCAATTCCCTTTGTATCATGCACTAAGCGCTTCAGCATGGCTGTCTTGCCCTTATAACAGCCTAATAAAGAAGTAAAAGTTTATGTTGTATGTACGAGATCGTTTTTCCTACGTTGGAGCCTACTATTCATGGCCAAAACCTAAGCTTAAGTCGTACGTACGAATTAAACTTATGTATGTGACAACCAACCCCCTAATCCCTAGTTCTACTTTTGTTTGTAGTTTAGAAGTTTATTCCATCCGTTGACAATGGGCTAGTTGCGTTGATAGCTAAAAGATTATCTCGTAATGTGACCTTGATGAATATTACCACCATATGCATGTTCATTGTTCATATTCAGAAATATAGTTTAAAATAAATCCATATGTATTTTTTCTTCTACCGTGTAGGTTTTATATCTCTATAGTTTCGCTTTGCCAGACCTTTGCTGCGGAAGAGGGTCTGGCTAGTCCAGGATGGGAGATAAACATGCTCTAGTTTATTGGCAATTCTTTAAACCAATCACAATCTACTAAGCGCAGGACGGAGCCACGGTGCCGCTGCAAAATAGCCTCAGGAAGGAATTTGTTTTGGTGGAACTTGTGCACGTTCAAAGGTTGTTTTAGTCGTGCAACAGAAAACTCAGATTGGACAGATAGTCTAGCTAGCTGTCTGGATTTACCCTGCAGAGATCTGAGGAGCAGTTAACCATAGTCATCAGAAATCCACTGAAGTTTAGAATGCCAACACAAAGGAAGCGGAAGGTGAGGGACATCCGGCCAAAATGAGGGACATCGGGCGGAATTTTCGGTGGCACTTGAACAATCCCAGAAATGAAACGGTGTCAATATAGACTAGTCTTTATATAATATTCTTTCTGTGTAGTGAACAGTGATTCACTACTGACTCTCAGTCTAGGGTCAATCTTACTGGTCATTATTAGCCCATTTACTCTCTATAGGATAAATAGTGTTTATATTTATAGTGTTAATAGTAGTTTTGCAGTGGCAATTGTTCTGGTAGCCAATTCCTTTTTTTCTACGTGGAAATAAGATATGGATAAGCTTGGCACGCAATTCAATTCATGCATGATACAAATTAACCTCTTCTGCCCCCCTACACACACACACACACACACACACACACACACACACACACACACACACACACACACACACACACACACACACACACACACACACACACGTTGCCCCCACCACCTTCATTCTCTCTGTAAACCAACGGGGTCAACCAGCCTATCATCTACGGGTTAATCCACAGAGAATGATTTCAGGGAGGAGGTCTCACTCTGACTCATTTTCTCGGGACCATAAGGAATGAGCCATAGTATGGTAGCCAGTAGATTGGAATCAATGGGAAATTTAGCATACTCAGTTGTTGTAGATAACTTATTTTAGAATCATGTTAGGTTTGATTGAATTAGCTCTTTCTTGTGGATGTAAGACTTTAGACTTTAGACATTGGTGAGTTCAACAGTCGGCGTAGGCTATAGGTAACCAATGAGAAACTTGATTTCATTAATTCATTTGATTTATTATTATTATTTTGCCTCAAAGCTGGTTTAATGAACTTGGTGGTTAAAGTAGCTGTATAATAACTTGTGCATTACTCGCACTTTACCTGTGTAACTGTGACCCGAAGCTTTTTGCTTCAAGTCAATTTTATTTTTGTCAAAACAAAACGTTTTCCATTTTCCACATTTCCATGTTGAGAGAACTTTAAAAGGGTGCTTCCTGCTAGGAAAGTATTTTCCTTTTCCTTTATAGAGACGACAACAACGGGGCCAGTTTTTTTTTTGCCTACAGAGTGATGTCGTCCTCAATAGACGATCTACGGGTTAATCATTGTGCATTGCGTGCAGACTGTGTTTGCTTGGGCAGAGCCAAGGGTCGGGAGGTTGTGTACAGAAAGAGCTGAGGGAGGTATCGGTCACCCTTTTCTATCAAAACACTCATCGGCCGTTTTTTTTAGATAGCACGCTAAGTTGTGTAAAAATTATGAATGTGCAGGCCAAGTGCGCATTCGTACTATATCAGCTGTAAAGTTGGTTGTGTCTCCTGCATGTTTCTAAAGATGAGTACCCTCACTTATATAAGCTTTCTTTTTTTTGGGGGGGGAGGGGGATAATTCTAAGGAATACATGAAAACCTCTAACTCTACATATCTAGATCAGCTCATCATATGGTAATGATCTCCAGATCTCATCAAGTTTAGGCAACAAAACCACTTGGTGGAGGAGGTTAAGGATCAATTGTGGACACAGGTAAACAAGCTAACATTGAGGCCAAAACTGGAGAACACAGCCAGGGACAAAGAAAAACAGAACCTCTTTGGTGTGAACTCATGAGTGTCGGTGCTCTTCCATACATGTTAATATCCCAGTTATAAAGCTCTTTTAATGGTGTTGCTGATGTGACCAGCTGATGAGAACAGCTGATAATATGATTGACAGCCCCAGACAGGACTGCAAGGAATAACGAGTGTGCATGCGTGAGAAGACTGAATGTAGATATGCATGAGAAATTAAAATAGGCTACAGGCCTAGACAAGCAAAAGTATCTTGATGACTGAACTTATGCTATAGCTTCATTTAGTAGGAAAAACAAAACAAAAGATGTAATCAGGCGAAGCCAAATCTAACGGTAGAGGTATGGTAGAGCAGTATCATCTTCAATTAAGAAACTCTGGCCTGTTGATATTGGGCTAAGTTGCAAAATAAATAAATGTTTTCTTCTTTGAAAATAACAAGGAAAAGAAGATACCAAAATGTACAGTGACTGGAAAGAAAACCATTGGAGGAAGTTAGTGAATAACATCCTCCCGGTTTCTGAATATCTCAGAAGAGGACATCCACTAGTGTTGGAGAAGTTATAGTCTATATATTGCTCCTGTGCCGCAGGAAATTCCGCCGGATGCATATATTTTCCGTTTCCTTCCGCTTTCTTTGTATTGGAATTTTAAATGCGGTGAATTAATGAGGACTATTTTTGACTGCTCCTCAGATCTCTGCAGGGTAAATTGAGACAGCCAGCTAGAGTTTTCTCTCGCACGACTATTTTGCAGCGGCTCCGTGCGGAGCTTAGCGCCGCCAATGACGATTGTGATTGGTTAAAGAAATGCCATTAAACCAGAGCACGTTTTCCTCCCATCCCCGAATGCTATGTGGAGCCAGACCCTCCTTCAGCGTGCTTTGGAGGAGGGTCTGGCAAAGCGAGACTAGAGAAGTTATAACTGATTCCTTCACTCTGGTGAATGAGAACAAAACTGACAGTGGAGGCAAAGGTCCTCCTTGTCCTTGCACCTTTTCATGCGTATAGCAACACTAACACCATAGCTTCAGGGACAAAAGAAGAACTAGAGAAATATGATGCTTTTAAGCCTTATCTGCCTCCAATTTCTGATTCAGTGGTTGAACTGAGAGATGAAACTCCACACTTAACCCCTGGTTACCTATAGCAAGCCGCAGGGGATTTACCAGGGGCAACAACCCTAAGATTTCCCATACAATGTGCAGCTTTGTGCAGGTGATGATTCACTGTCCAGATGGTCTGGATCAACTGAAGTACATTTCTAGGATAAAGCCCGACACCCGTCCCTCAACTTCCACTCTCCCTTCGCTTCAGGAAACAACAACATACTTTGAGCTAGCAAGCTACACGCTGAAAATGGCAAATTTTGAAGATTTGGATCGTGCAATAAGGCAGGCCTGCTTGGTTCTTTCAGTAAATGATTGTAAAGACTTACAAATAATGTTATACATACACTGGTAAGACCAAATTAAGTTTAACCATGTATCCAGCTAATTCAAATAGCTCACGTTACTGTATTGTGTGAACAGTTAACTTCATTTGATATTGTATGTGGCGTTTTCTTTTGTGGGGGGCAAATGTTCCACCAAAACAAGTTCCTTCCCGAGACCATTTTACAGAGCCACAGTCTCTGCGTCCGGAGCTTAGCGCCGCCCAAGACGATGTTGATTGGTTTAAATAAATGCAGCAACCCAGAGCGTTTTTTTCTCCTATCCTAGAATGTATCTGTAGCCAGACCTTACTCCACAGCGTTTTTTTGGTATTCAGGTACCATGTCTCGCTGGGTGCCAAAATGATACCAGTGCCGGTACCAGCCATGTATGGCCGTTTACATGTATGAAGGCTTTCCATTTTACTTTATTGATTTCTTCATTTACGTAGTGCAATTATGCACTCCAGATCCACTGGTTACCTTGATTACATCTTGCTCAACCATCACCGAGCTCTATTTTATTTTATTTTTTATTTACCTTTACCTTTATTTAACCAGGAAAAGTCCCATTGAGTTACAGTAACTCTTCTCCCAGGGAGTCCTGGCCAAGACAGGCGGCAAAAAGTTTACATACATAAAAGACAGAACAAAGGTTACATACTACACCACAAATCTCTAGACATACTAGAACACAAACAAGACATTACACTTAACTTAAGCTAATACAGACATAAAGGGCACCTAGTTAAAAACAATTACACTGTTCAGTCAGAGTTGACTTTAAAAGGTTTTTAAAAGAGTGATTCTAGATTTAAGGTGTTTTGGAGTTCATTCCAGACATTTGGTGCATATGATGAGAAAGCTGTTTTACCAAGTTCTGTTCTTGTTGATGGAATAATCACTAATAATAGTATTGTTTTTTTTATGACCTCCTGTAAAAACTATTATGGTAAGTAAGGAAATGTAAATACGGTAATACGGTAAAACTGTAATGAAAGAATATGATTTCCTCTGAGGAGAAGCTGGTCTGAACTTTCTTCTCTGTTACCAAACTGTCACCATGCCATGGTGGGGAGAACGCTGGCTTTTTAAGTGGATGAGAGGACACCAAGTGATTGTCAATGATTATTACCAGCCGCTAACAGAATGTATGATAATGAATTCTTTCTAAGCCCACCCCGCTTCCATGTGGCTGCAGGTGTCCCATCCATCTCCAAAACAAAAAACTACCAAAAGTGTGCTGTACTGCACTGTGTTGCTTTTCCCCTTGATTTAACAAAATACATTTCTATTGGTACTCCCTGGTTAGGTCCATAATACTAGTGTACATATTGTGTATAATAGCGCAATGTTATTATTGCTTTAACTACTTTATTGGCAAATAATTTAACACAACTTACTGCACCTCTCCGTGATTTTTCATACCGTCATTGAATTCTAAGGTATCAAACAATCCCACAGAAACACTCAAAAATGTAAATTCATAACAGATCAATACACCTTGTCTGTCTTCTGCATTCCAGAATCTTGGAGTAGAGGGTGTTAGAATCCAAACAGAATGATTGGCAGACATGAATAATTCCCTTGCGTGAGGAAGCTCCAGTTATGCATGTACACGTGTAGCACTGAGGCTATTATGTGCCAAGCTTTATCTCCTTAATCAGTTATCTTTGCCACCAGTTAATCATTTGTGCATGCCAGGGCTCAGACACATTGGATTCATTACACGCAGTGGGAGAACAGGGGCAGGATGATGACACCCCGGCCGATAGTGCTGACTTAGCCATTGGACAGCGGTGTAAATTACACAGCCACCGGCCCTCCTTTTGTACCAGCGAGAATAGATTTAATCCTGCGCATTGTGTAGCACTCCAAATCTCATCCCTCTGTGTCTCGACATGCTTTTTTATGCAACACAGTGAGTGACAAGGAGGCGGATAAGAAATGTACGACGGTTAAATACATCTGGCCACTGGTCTTTTGCATGTATGTGTGTGTGTATGTTATGTGCATATGCATGTGGGTAATTGTGGGTGACAGAGCCGATAGTGACGTGTATTTGTGCAATTTCACATCTTATTTTAAAGTTAAATGCAGCGATGATGTATGTATAAATGCATGTACATATTATGCAATCCAGGCAGATAAAAAGTGGGATAAGAGGTGAGTCAGCAGCGCTGGCTGCTGTGTGCTGTGCTGGCAAGTGTGATAAGTAAAGGCAGTAATCCAACAGCTTGTTGGCTCGCAAGCACTCACACAGCAGGAGATTAAAGATGGTGATCATGACACGGAAATGTTAAAGAGACACGACAGCAAAGCTAAAGGAGCCGCCACACCTGGCATACGTATATGTCGCAATACCTGTGTGCATGTTCACTGCTGTAAGTATGTGTAACAGCTGTAGACAACAGTGTGTGGGAATGACAGAGAGAGGAGTCGAGTTGTTTTTTGCCAATGGGTGTAACCTGGCTTAAATAAATTTCGATCCCTACAGGGTAGCACTGCTTGTCATCCACCCATCTCTGGGATGTGAGCATCTCGTAAACACTACAACAACAATGTGGCTCTCCTCCCGTTCCCATCTCCTTTTCCACGCCTTCACTTCTTCACAGAAACAAAACTCTGCTCCTCTTTTCTGTCCACACTCTGCAGGCCTTCTGCATTCAAACAAGCATGTTTAATAAAAACTGATGAGTGATATGGAAATCACTTTTGATAATGTAGTTTGGATTGTAAAAGAAAAAGACTATCTCACCAGGGGATGCTACTGATCTCAGACACAGGGTTCACACAGTCTGCCCTCCATTGCCACATCAAGTTAAGTTACAAATAGATCTGCCAACAGCCCATTACCCTGCCTGTCAAGTGAAACCTTTTTCTAATTTGATCTCAAGCCAGTTCTCCGCTTCCAAATGTAATTTATGAGCAATCATTATTGTAGCAGATAAAAAAAACAACCTAATGCGTTACTGCTTGGCCACGGGTGGTTGTACTGTAGCTTTTTATTGTCACACTGAGTATCTTTGATGTTTATGAGTTATGCACAGTCCTCCAAGATCATTCTCGATACTTGTAGCATGTTAAGTGGCCTTAAAATTGTATGGTATCTAAACTTGTACATATAGTATTTAGGTTTGTTTAAAGATCATTGGCTGTCAGTTCAATCAGCAAATGATCAAATATTTTATTAGTAAAAAGGATTTATCTTTTTTTTATGTGTCAAACACTAGCCTAAGCAGCTGACCCATTGATGTCAGGAGAGAAGGTGGATACTATAGCTGCTATAATAACTTTTTATTTATATAGCGCCTTTCACGAAACCCAAGAACACTTGACAGAATTACTGGGGCTAAGCTAAGCTAAAGGAGGTTGTAGGCTGTGGTGAAAAGGTGGTGTTTGAGGAGTTTTTGAAACATGTCCAGGTATGTAGCATTGCGGATATCTGCAGGGAGGGGGTTCCAGAGGGATGGGGCTGCAACACTAAAGGCTCTGTCTCCGAGCCTTTAGTGTTCAGAGTCTGGTGTGGAGAATGGAGAGCAATGGGGAATGGAGAGCAGGCCAGCGTCTGAAGACCGCAGGTTTCGGGGTGGGATGTATGGATGGAGGAGGTCGCAGAGTAGGGTTGGGTACCTTTTGGTTCACCATCCATCATGACCCAATACCAGAACTTGAACCATTGTGTAAGAGGTCAACCAATGGGACACTAGATCCCGCTATACAAGGCATTATGCAACAATGTGTGAGTTAAGGTACATGTGTGATACATTGCAATATTCATAGGGCTGCCTGCCATTCAGTGTTTATTTGGCAAAGTTTCACTCAACATTTTGGGAAATACGTTTAATTCCTTTCTTGCCAAGGGTTAGAGGGGAAGATCGATACCACTCTCAGGCATAAGAGCAGTATCAATCTTCTACTCTATCTCAAGAAAGCAAATAAGTGTATTTCCTAAAATGTCGATCTATTCCTTCAAAGAATAATTGTGGTTCTGCCATATTCCCAAATCGTAGCATTTATATTTGGTGAAAACAGTGTAATAAATGATGGCCAAATGATTGCCATAACTAGAAAAATAATAACCCAAGTTGTAATAAACTGGAATATTTGTATCTTGATTACAAATTACAATGTCATAAATGCTTGGGAGATATCCTTAATAGGGTTAGACATCTGTGAAATTAACTTCAAATAAAATATTTGTGATTGCAATACAAACAATAAATGTTGCTTGCAAATTCATGCAGTGTATAAAGCGGGCAGTACATAAAGATGTTGATGCATGGGTGGGGCCCCAACAGTGTCTTCGCTAAGTATACGCCTCAGTTTTTTTGTATGTGCACAAAGGCAAGTAAATGTGCAGGTATGCCACTTTGCATTCCAGTTCCCACAGCTACACTTTCCAGCAGTCAGCATAAATGCCCCAGACTTGCAAATAGTGCTGTAATGTAACAGATACACACTTTTTGTGAAGAAATGTGGAAGTGGCTGCAACAATTTAAAAAAAATCTGTTGAATACAGTATTCATCTTGCTGCTTGCTTGCTACTCCCTCACTCATCTCTGTGTGTCATCTGATAGGTGTCACCATGCATTCTCTGCTCTATGTTCTTAGTCAATGTGTGCATTTTATGTTTGCACCATAGCAGTAGCACTTTTGATTTTGTTGTATGTACTTATAATGACAATGAAGTCAATTCTGATTTTCACTATGATGCATAATAAAGAACACACTGAACAGAAGGATCCACATGTTAACCCAGCTTTGCAGATATCCTTGTTTTTCTATTTGCAAATCAGAGTCATTAAGCTTCGGGCTCAACAGTGAGCACATAAACAATCTTGGAGACACTCCCAGGCACAGATGAATGAAAACTTTTTGTGAATGACAGCAGCTGCTTGACAAAGTGTTCTCTCCTGTCTGTCATTCAAGACCTTTCATACTGAGGACAAGCTGTTTTCTTAGCAACGTGCAAGTTGTAGGGCAGGTACAGGCATGGTATCTGTTTACAATTAGTTTATATTTTAGTTTGCTCAAATATGATGACAATACCTATGAGGTGTTTATATCGGTAATCACTATGTGTCTTCCCGTAAAAAGTCTTCTGGTACTCAGGAAGTGATGTATTGTACATGTCATTGTGCTGTACATGTGACATTACTATTTCATGTGGTACAACCCTTATCACAACCTTCTATGGCTGTAATGAAGGGGTGAGCAGCTGAGATAGCAGGCATTTTACATAAGTAACCATTACACTCTCGGTTATGTTTATTTGGTGTGAATATCAGAAGGCAAAAATATAACGTGCAAAGTAAGGCTATGTTATGCCAGATCAATTTTCACTTCGGGGTTCAGATCTGGAAAACACTGCTGGAAAGCTGACTGAGCCTGACAGAACACAAAGTTTAAAAATCAGAGGCAAATACCCGTGACAGCCCAAAGAATGGTGTAAAGGAGAGAAGTGAATGTTTTGTACAGCCGTATTAAAATCTGTCTGTCCCAAGCAAGCAACTATTGGGCCTTGTCAGACCACAGTCAGCAAAGCCAAAATTGCAGATTGGTGTTGCGCAAAAGGACTCCAATGAGCTACTTTTAATGATAATGGGAGATGTGGCACCCTTGTCAACATGCCCGACTACCCTTGTGAATTTAAATATAGCTCTCTAACTTCCAGCGACCCCTGCATAATCCAGTAAATACTTGTGTGTTTTCCCGAATTACAAAATACGTGTACACCAGATTAGGATATTCACATGACCCGTCAGTTATCTGGTACAAAGCTGGTCCACTGTTGTGCACTAGGGATAATTGCTCCTCCTTAATGTAAGGTTTAACAACCAGTAGTCTGGACTCTCTTACATTTTGGAACAAGATTGCAGCAATTAAAGCTACCTAACAGAATTTCGGGATCAGGGTCACACCTCAACCACGCCTTAACTAACCATCTGCTCTAATTCGCTCTCGCATTCTGCACCCCTCCCTTTCACCCTGTTTCTTTCTTTCTACAATGGATTCCCTCCTGAAGCATCCTTACAACACTGTCTGTCTGTCGGATGACCACAAGCGACTTCAGGCCTTGCACACCAATCATATTTCATTAATAAATAGTTCAAATGCATCTGGTTGATGGTGTGGTCCTTGCTCGTGAATTGGCTGCTTCTTTCCGAAAAAAAAATAAAAATAAAATATCAGCATAACTATTACCCTTCAATAAGCTGTAATAGTCAGCGGCGAGGGTATAAGTGTGTATGAGTCACAGTTATGCAACAGAAGAAAACTCACTGATAGATACATGCTCACACAATATTTAATGTAACCCAAATTACAGTTAGTGAGGGTTGAGTAATTGATTGAGTACAAAACATCATTCCCATTGAGCAATTGAACATTGAGAACAGTGCCAGGGTTAATTACATGCTCTTGTTTTATTAACGACCTTTCATGACACAGCAGACTGCTCTGTTATTACCTTAAGTATTATCAACAGGGCCATGCTGTCTCAAAGAAAGAAAGAAAGAAAGAAAGAAAGAAAGAAAGAAAGAAAGAAAGAAAGAAAGAAAAAAAAACATCAGTCTTGAAACAACCTCTTTGGTGTTGCTGTAACCATCTAACAGGCTGGCAGTACTGATGTCCTTACATTTGCTCCATTTAGTTTCCCAAGTCAAGAATTTTGTAGATCTAAGTGCTGCAGAAATGCCACTGTGCCCTCAGGCTGAATCCATCAAAGAGACACGATGAAACGCCACCACAGCCTGTTGATGTTCTCTGATTTCTATGATGGACTGTAAATCAAATTTCCTTTTTGAACTGTCTGTCAAACATTTTTATAAGTGGGACGTTTCCTGTCTTACTCCTCTACACACCTTGTGATGCACTCACACAGTAGCACCCATGCACCTATACCAGCACATATACTGTACACGTTATGCATTTGCATAAAGAATATTTTTTACCACTACACCTGACAGCTGATCATGGGTTTTTTTGAACATGAAAACACTCAGGCTTTCATCTTGCCGGGTTAAGTGTAGTTGCCCCAGTTGTGTGATGTAGTAAGTAAGTAAGTGTTGTTTCTCTTTTCTTCAGATCAAAAAGTGTTTTTAAAGCCATTTTGGTCCTTTAATCAGTGGAACAGTTGCTTTTACTGCTACCTGGGGAGGCTTTTCTTACTGTAGATGATACATGTTTGATATGTATATATGTCAATTGACAGAAAATCAAGTATTGTTACGAAAAAGCCGTACTTTTCCTGTCTTTTAAGTTTCACCAGCAGAGATCTAATGGTGTTGAACATTTTTAGGTTGACTCCTTATGCCTTAAAAAAACTCAAGTGTGCGCTGTGCGCTGATCTTTTTCTTTTCATGAAAAAAAAAAAACATAAAAAATGTACAGGTGCAAATGCTCATCCTGCACCTGTAAATTCCTATCAAAGCCACATGGGTAAAGTTGAGTTGACTCTGACATGTTTGGTTTTCTTCCCAGTCAACAGATTGTGAAATGATAGGAATACAAAACTTCCCAGTGCTTACAGATATGAAGAGTAAGTACTAGTGTTGATAACAATCTATCTACTCTGGATACCATTTGGGATCTTGATAGGTTAGTGGGTGCTTATAGATTGGGTTGTTTCTTTTACTGTGTTTTAATAATTGTGTCAGTGTGAAAATTTAAACAAGATTAATTCACTAAAGGAGTGCCTGGATCAAGCAGGTATCAAGTCTCTGCAAGTTGGTTTTCACAGGGAAAACCATTGCTTGGAAGGTAAAAAAAACAAAGACATCAAGTAGTCTATTATAACAGTAACCCTTTCTTTATTTTATATGAGAACGGTTCAGCAGTATTCAGCACATGTAAAGGGGAGAAATACAATAATAGAAAGAGCAAATGGCAGAAAAATACAAGCTCCTGTTGTCCAGGCCAAGTCTGTGAATGTCTGCAGCTGTGTATAAATAACAATTGTAAAAAGGGCACTATCTCCATGTCAGTTCCAGGCCGCTGCTGTCTAAGCAAGACTTTTGTTATGTTGGGAGTAATTTTGTAACGCTGCTGGTGTCTGCACAATAATAATTGAATTATCAGCATGTTTAACAAAGAAGGCCATTATCACAGATACTACTATACTGCCAGAACCTTAGTCTACCGGGGCCAAAAACAACAGTTTGTGATGCTGAGCTGAGTGTTTCTGGAACATGTGTATGTTCAAAGGTTGTTTTAATCGTGCAACAGAAAACTCAGATTGGACAGATAGTCTAGCTCGCTGTCTGGATTTACCCTGCAGAGATCTGAGGAGCAGTTAACCATAGTCCTCATAAATCAACCAGAGTTTAAAATTCCAACACAAAGAAAGCCCAAGGTAACGGACATCCGGCCTAAATGAGGAACATCCGGAGGAATTTCCGGTGTCACCGGAACAATCCAGGAAGTGGAACGTCGTGTATATAGACTAGTATGTGTGTGTCTATTTCACCAGTGTCAGCAGGATAAGTGGCTGTGCATGTATCTGTCTTGAAAATCAAAGTGATTTGTACTGGGATAATGAATGCTCTGGGTGTCTTAAACAGATCGTTTGCCAACATGAGTGTTGTTGGTTGATTTAGTGGTTTGTCGGCATACCATCACAGTTAACCAGCTGTGGTTTGAATCAGAATCAGAATCAGAATCAGAAAGGGTTTTATTGATATGTACGTTTTTTAACACATACAAGGAATTTGTTTTGGTGTTGTTGGTGCACGTCACACATTCTCTGGATGGAATATTAAACAATATAAGTATAGGTATAAACAATATAAGTATAAGTATATGTACACAGTATGTATTAAATTAAATTAAAAATAAAGATAGAAATAAAAAAAATTAAATAAATAAAGAGCAAAGAGCATTACAGCAGAGAGAGAACAGTGGCATGAAGAGCCAGGGGTGGAATGTCAGGGTGGTTTCCGGGCCTTGTTAATAAGGCTAGTTGCGGAGGGGAAAAAGCTGTTCATGTGACGTGAGGTTTTGGTCCTGATGGACCTCAGCCTCCTGCCAGAGGGGAGTGAGGGATGGGACGGATCGGCCACAATCTTACCAGCACGCTTCAGAGTCCTGGTGGCGTATAGGTCCTGGAGCGGCGGCAGATTGCAGCCAATCACCTTCTCAGCAGACCGAATGACACGCTGCAGTCTGCCCTTGTCCTTGGCAGTGGCAGCAGCATACCAGATGGTGATGGAGGATGTGAGGATGGACTCAATGATGACTGTGTAGAAGTGCACCATCATTGTCTTTGGCAGGTTGAATTTCTTCAGCTGCCGCAGGAAGTACATCCTCTGTTGTGCTTTCTTGACGAGGGAGCTGATGTTCAGCTCCCACTTGAGGTCCTGGGAGATGATAGTTCCCAGGAAGCGGAAAGACTCCACAATGTCAATTGTGGAGCCACAGAGGGTGATGGGGGCAGGTGGGGCTGGGTTCTTCCTGAAGTCCACAACCATCGCCACTGTCTTTAGAGCGTTGAGCTCTAGATTGTTTTGGTTGCACCACTTCACCAGGTGGTCAGCCTCCCACCTGTAGGCAGACTCGTCTCCATCAGAGATGAGTCTGATGAGGGAGGTGTAGTCCGCAAACTTCAGAAGCTTGACGGACTGGTGACTGGAGGTGCCGCTGTTGGTGTACAGGGAGAAGAGCAAAGGAGAAAGAACGCAGCCCTGAGGGCATCCGGTGCTGATGGTCTGTGAGTCGGAGACATGTTTCCCCAGCTTAGTCAGCTTAGTCAGCCTTAACCTTCTGAGTTTGGCTGTGAACCAGGGTTTGTCATTGTTGTAACTCACCCTGGTGCTTGATGGAACACAGCAGTCCTCACAGAAGCTGATGTATGACGTCACAGCCTCTGTGTACTCATCCAGACTGTTGGTAGCAGTCCTGAACACATCCAAGTCAGTAGAATCCAAACACGACTGGAGATCCTCCACAGCCTCACTGGTCCACTTCCTTGATTGGCCCCAGAATATCAACAGGTAAGTGGGAAGCAGACGTAGGCGATCAACTGCCATTGCAAAACCAAACACTGTTGTCATATGTTACAACTTGCATTTGTTTTGTAGAATGTGAATTTCATTTGATTTGAAGAATGTGAATACAAGTCATTATACCAATGTTATTTTTCTAATTCATTAAACAAGCCCGTGTAAGGTGCTGCTATTATGTTGCCGTCGGGGGAATGATTTACAGGGTGAGATTGTGCAAAGAGTTGCTGGAGTTATTCATGTTATTACCAATGTATTAATCACTGGTATTTGTATATACAGGTGGGGGTGGGTGCCTGAGCCCACGACTGTTTGCATGTTACACAGAGCAAAGGGGAATTGTATTTTGTATGTCTTCAAAGTTCAGAGTGCTAATGTGTAACAGGTAAAGTACTTGCAATAGGTGACCTTCTGATTATGTACCAATCTGTCATCCAAGAGGCCACAATTTAATCTCAGTAGCTAAATTACTACCTACTCAAAGTATGCAATGTTTCAAGTAAAATGTCTGGACTTGTTGATAAAGGTAATGCCAAGAAAGAAAGCGTACTTTTATTAGTTCCTCAAGGGGAATTTTTTTCTACACTCTGTTGTTATTTTACACATTACACACACACACATGCACAAACAGGGAGACTGTCCCCCCCTCAAACGCCCCCCCCCAAAAAAAATTCAATTAGCAATTATGACTCATATTTACCTTTATAATGGCAGTGACCTCTAGTGGCTGTAGTAATTATGACAGGAGCAAAGCAGAAAGTAAGGTTATGAAGTATAAGAGTGCCGCATTCTGCATAAGAAGGGAGGTTTGTGTGGTGGATGGATCAAACTTTCACCCAGGAGAGGGGGGTTTGTGTCCTGTTTGAAAAGAAAAGTAAATGGTGAGGGTTTTGTTTAACTTTACGGAACAAATGGAGCTACGTCACATTTTGTGTCACGAGCGTAATCTGAAGTAGAGTAAGGAAGTAGTTTTGGTGCCTAAACATAACCAAACTGTGACTGTTTCACAACATTAACAACATGTTTTAAACCGCGACCATTATCTTCTGTGATTCAGATATGACGACATAAAACGCCCCCGTGGGTCATATTTCCTGCCAGCGCTAGGGGCGCTAATTTATGAAATGCTCCTGTGGGTCGTATTAGAGGGTAGGTATAAACGACCTATAACGATGTATGGTTTGGAGAACTTTTTGGAGACAAACTTGTCTACTTCCACGACATTCCACTTCTGGGATTGCTCCGTTGCCGGATTTCACTCTTTTCGGCCGGATGTCTGGTTTTATGAGGACTATGGTTAACTGCTCCTCAGATCTCTGCAGGGTAAATCCAGACAGCTAGCTAGACTATCTGTCCAATCTGAGTTTTCTGTTGTGACTAAAACAACTGCCCTATGCTTAGCGCCGCCCATGATGATTGTGATTGGTTTAAAGAAATGCCAATGAACCAGAGCATGTTTTTCTCCCATCCCGGAATGCTGGGTAGACTAGCCAGACCCTCCTCCGCAGCACTGTGGAGGAAGGTCTGGCAAAGCGAGACTAGAGACAAACAGGACCCATAGAGCTTAACAGTGACAGCCCAATTTTGAAGGGCTCTAGGTGAACAATTTAGTGGTATAAGCTCACTAGCCGTTAAAGGAGAATTCTGGCCAATTTTTCCATTAATCTTGATCGCTATAGCTACGCGAGTACTTTCAATAGAAAAAAACCCGACCCGAATCAGTGCAGGTAACACGGAGAAGCTGCAGCTACGTACTACAAGCGTCCCCTGAGCTAAAACGGCAGTGGTCGGGGCAAGTTTTAGGGTGCCTTTGTGCCTCTTATCAGACACAAAATACAATTAATATGTCTGTGCCACATAAACAGGGCCCTTACGTGTCAACAAGATGCGTTTTCAACTCAGACAGTGTTTAAATTCACCTACCCTGGTCCCTGCCTCGATCCTGCTGGTAGCTAGCTTGCCCTGCTAGCTGATAGCCGTTAGCCGTTAGCTGCTAGCTGCCGTCCGATGAGTGTATTCAGACAGGCTTCTGTGATAATCATCCCAGTAACGATCAGCTAACAGCTATCTGCTAGCAGGGCAAGCTAGCTACCGGCAGGATTGAGACAGGGACCAGGGTAGGTGAATTTAAACAATGTCTGAGTTGAAAACGCATCTTGTTGACACGTAAGGGCCCTGTTCATGTGGCACAGACATATTAGTTGCATTTTGTGTCTGTTAAGAGGCGCAAAGGCACTCTAAAACTTGCCCCAACAACTGCCGTTTTAGCTCAGGGGACGCTTGTACATGTAGCTACAGCTCCTCCGTGTTACCTGCACTGATTCGGGTCGGGGTTTTTTCTGTCGAAAGTACTCTCATAGCTATAGCGATCAAGATTAATGTAAAAATTGGCCGGAATTCTCCTTTAAGTGCGGTAAACATTTTCATGGTAACAGTGAGCTCCGCCAATTAAAGACGTCGCTGTTACACTTGTCAGTAGTGTAGCACTTCTCCATGACATCGCAAATTAAACCAGATTAATATTATACGGGCTTCTACAGAAGCATAAACCATCGTTTCCCAATCTCATAGTTCGTGGTAAGTCTACCTTATGTTGAGCTTAAAACATTATGGCTAATAATCAAAATCCTGATTTAGAATGCTTCTCAAAGCTTCATTGTGACATTACTTCTGAACAGGTAGAGTATAGTGGATTTATCAGAGCCTTTTCGCTTATAACAACTGCCTGGCCTGCTGCATCTGGAGACAACACTGACTAGAGCGTCGAAAGTGAATCAAACAGTAAAGTAGTGGGCCGTTACCTGCCATTGTTAATATAATATTAAATACATTATTAGTGCACTTTTAAGGACACTGGGTTCATGGGTTCTAATTTTTTTGATAGCTAATATCTGCAATACTACATAAACATTAAGGTCTTTTATAGAACCTAATTTATTTCAACAGCCTCTTTCCCAGGACTTAAGTTTTTTTTAACGAGATTTTCACAAAGTCCAGGTACTGGCTACATCTACTAGCACTGGAGGTTTTATTTCTTGTGTTGCTGATCACTGTGCAGAGATGTGTCGCTCATGGTAAGATGCTCCAAATAGTCAGTCAGAGGCATACATATATGTTCATATGTTTACGCCTGTCTGAATTGAGAATTTGTATTCCTCTAAGGATGTAAAAAGAAAAAAGAAAAAAAAGTTGTAAAATTACCGCTGCCACAGGCCAGGTCAGGAGGTCGGTAGGACTAAAGACTAAAGATCAAGCTGTTGGCCTCACGCGAGGCAACTCTGCAACCAGAGGCAACGCTCTTTTTTCTCCTAAAAGACAAGAGAGACAAGAGAGCTGTGAACTTGCCCATCCAGTTTTTCACACTCTTGGCTCTGCTGTGTGCATGCGAACAGCTTGTAAATGACAGAGGAAGCCAAGGTGTGTGGAGACTGAGTGCCTCAGGCTAGGGGAGTTTACACAACGTGTTGCCATTAATCCGCCCTCTCAGATTTTTCTATTCAATTCTGCCATAACAATGTCAATCAAGTGCAACTTTCCTGTAAAGCTGAGCAAAAGTGCTTTGCAACTTTTTGATGTGCATTCTTGACAGATGGGATATTGTATATGTGTAAAGTCTTCCAAGAGGCACTACTGTGGACAATCAGATCATGCGTGTGTCATGTATAGTAGGCCTACATGGAAATAAATCAGGCTGTTTCAACTGTGAGAAAGAATATGTGGAAATCTATTGCTCTTGAAGGCATGGCTATATGCATTTTGACATTAAACCATTTTGTGTTTCAACCATTGATTTGTTGCCTATACTGAGCTTCACTGTGGTAGCATGTGTGCTTTAGAGGGATCTGTACAGAAAGAAAATCTCAAACACGCTAAAACCAATACAGTGTGTACAGCAGACAACTTCCTCTGAAAGAAATGTCAGATTAACCACTGTTGTCAGGGATCGGTGTCTCTGAAAGAGCATCATGCAGAGGCTTCTTAAACAGACACCTGCAGGACAACAAGTAATACATACTGATCATGGGATTGGTGGCATGCTTTTGACACAGCTAATATGTTCATTACTCATCAGACAATTTCCAATTCTCAGGCCTCTTAGCAGTTCCATTATGAACAGAATGACAGAAGTCGGCCTACAATCGGAAGAGGGTGTGCCCAGAGACAAGGAATGGAAGAGGAACAGGCTTCAGAGAGTAAACTAGGGTGCTTAGTACTTAGCCTAGGGCACGTAACTCAGATTTAAGAATGAGTTAGCGTGTCAAGATAGCGTGTCTTGCAGCAGACCACGCCTGCACCTGTCAGGTGTTCTGTGGCATGCCTGTGTTCAGGAGATCATGTGTGCGTGCATAGCTGCATGTTAGATAGTGAGACAGGTGCGTGTGTTCTCCCTCTTATTCATGCACGCAGCTGCATACCCTAGTGATGATGGACACGTGCGCTTTACCTAACCTCTGCATTAGCTATTCGGATCCCTGGAAACGTCTAAATGCTGATCAAGGATTGCAGCGGTTGCTGGGCCAAGCAACTTCCCTGCACTTTTGCTGACAAATTTAATCTGGTTACATAAACCTGCAACTATCCCAAATACCTGTGTGTTTGAATCACAGACTCTGACAGAAGCCTTTTCCAACCTGTGTTGTGATTGAGCAATGTTAAATATTTGTAATCACTACATAATACATTTGTAAAAGCAAAAATCAATCCTGTAGGTGACATCTATAGGTACCTGCATGTCACAACTGCAAGTGACCCCTGACATGCAGGTAATGAAGCCTACTGTTGAAAAGCTTCTTCTTGTCAAGCTGAAACATTTCATTCTTTCTATTAAAAAATGCAGAAAAAAAGGCAGCATAAACTTATAAAGTTGTTATAGCTTAAGGAATAGGTTTCAAGAATTCCATATACAAATAATATGTTGCTGATGTCATTGTGAGTATTTCAACATTAGGAGAACCAAACTCAATATTGAAGAATAATGTTTGTTATACCCCCAGAAGCTGATGGTCTGGCTGTCCCTTGACCTCGGTTTTATACACAGAATCATATCTGAAACTTGGCCTCTACAAGCTTCTACAAAAATGGCAAAATCCAGATTCTTCTTTTGTTGCACTGTGGAAACTGATCTGCCCTGTGAATTCCTTAATCATTGCCTGTAGAGGATTCAGTAGCTTCCTTGGCCATCAATCCCATCTTCATAGTGTTGTTTATCTGCTGACAGATACTTTCATATGTGGATTAGACAAATGAGTGTATGCATATGTTAGCCCTTTTACTGCAAATTACACACAGTTTACATTATAATTAACATTCAACAAAGCATCATATTTTATCCACACTGCTCGGTCCCAACATAAGATTGTATTTCTTTTATATAAACCCATCAGACGACAGTAAAGAGAAGAAGGGGAACGACATGTAACAAAGGTTCCTGGCAGGTTGCCAACGGGCACATTGCAGGTCATAGTTGGCACCTTTTTATATATATATTTTTTACCTTTATTTATTCAGGGAAAGTTCACTGAGAGGAAGCCTCTATTTGGCAGGAAGACCCTGATCACATTCACACAGTTACACATTCATACCTGGAAGCTGCCCAGTACAACCACAGTCTGATCTGCTGGCCACTGAGCAACTCCACTGGAGCAGTTGGGGTTGAGGGCCTGAGGGCACCTCAGTGGTGGTAATGAGGGAGGGATCTATTACTTTCCCCACCCAGATTTTATCCTGTCGGTCTGGGCATTGAACCGACGACCACCCGGTCACAAGCTCGCTTATTTGGCCATGAGACCACCAGGTTACATTAGGTTTTGACCACCTTCAAGGCTAAGAGTGGAAGGTAGGGAAATCAACTTCCAAAGGCTTGAGACAGGTAAAGATTGCATACGGCTCATTTGAAATAAACAAAAATGAAAATACCTTGCCATGATAGCATGATTTTAAATGACATTCACTGTGATGGATTATCTATCAACATTTTCAAAGACGTTTCTAGTTTTATGCATGTTGATTTTAAACTGCGTTGTAATAAGCAGAAGTCAATGACTGTCTGGAATGTATAAAATCAATCCCAAAAATGTATCATTGTTTAAAAACACTGTTATGGTCCTTTGATAGCAATTTGGGCATAGATAGTTTGAGACCGTCTGTGACCCTTTCTGACCTGTTTATTCATCCTTGAGTTAAACACTGGATAATTAATCACTGAGTCTGACCTCTGACCCTGGCCTGAAGGCAGCCAAACACAGATCCACACAGGAAAACATAATCACACTCAAATACACATATTTGCATTTCCAAAACCACAGTATGTGCTTGCCTAACACGCAACCCCACTAACAAACATGTACACAGGTCACTCTCATAAGCTACTTTACGCATGCACGCACGCACGCACGCACGCACGCACGCACACACACACACACACACACACACACACACACACACACACACACACAGTTTGAAGTGACAGCCCTGTCATGCAAGAGGTGTATTTATCAATGGCCATAGTGTGCCAGTGAGGAAATTCCTCACATACTAGGAAACATCTGGCCAAATTTGATGTATTCTTTATATAGCAAATAGTAACTCTCCTCACAGTTCGAGTTTGGCATCCCAATGGCTAGATAGTCAGAGATATGATGATTTTCATAACTAGAGATACAGTATATTAAAAAAAGTCTGTGATAAAAAATGATGTCACTCAATTTCATAAGGTGCCATTTATGAATTAAGATAAAAGTTGTAAATGTAAGACAATTAAACGTTTGCCTTACTTAAAGTCAGACGTCTCTTCTCCTTTTGCTGATTTCATTATGACGGAGATGACAGATCTATCGTCTAAGGGGGTAAGTGAACTTTTTGCTTCGACGTGGCCTCCTCTCTGCTGTCCCCTACAGGCTCAGAGGAAAGCCACCAGTTGCATGACAAGTGGTGAAGGAAATGAGATAATCTCTTTCACTCTCTTACTGACATGGTTCTTAAATTGTTTCATGTTGTTTTTCCTGATCCTGGTTGCCCCGGCAACGACTCTACTGTGAGCAGTGCCTGCACGGCAGGGGCCGGAGCTGTTAGGTGAGAAGCCTGTCAAGTAACACCACACCACACACACACACACACACACACACACACACACACACACACACGCACGATTTACTGAGATCTGTTCTTCAGGATAAAAGCATCACACACAGCAAAAGGCCAGACAGAGTGAGCTTTAAACACAACAGATCAAACACACAGTGTTATTTTTCAAACTTCTCTTCGGTGGTGGGTACGAGCCCAGACAGGCCCCGTCTGACAGCCTGTGGTATATAATCATCCCCCCAGCTGTTTATACCCAGGCATTTGACCTCTAACCTCTGATACTTACACCTTTCATAATGACATTCAGCCACGCTACAGTTCAATGGCATGTGAACAGGATAATGGCATGCGCCTCACAGATGAATTCAAGGATGATTTATTTGTTTTACATAACTTGCGTGTTTGGGACATGAATGAATTATGGGAATTATGAATATTTTTGGATGGTAATTATACATGTAATGCTGTGAAAACTGTGACTTTGGTTGTCTCACCTGGTTGGTATTCAGAGTGATAGAGTGGTGAGGCCCAACTTTCAGGGGTATAACCTGGGACTTAGCACCCTCTGCCGGTGGAGAGGCTTTACTTCAGGTAGCAGGAGTGCAATTCAAAATGTTATTTTGTAGCATGTTATTTCTCTTTCTAAACAGATACCAGCCTTTCTACTTATTTAAAATGTATAGTCAAAAGATTGAATGTCTTAAATATTTAGCGTCTCTCTGAGATTATCTATGAACATATTTTGCGGTAAATATTTTTTTGTTTATCATACTTGACGTTGTTTAATTGTACATTTTCAAAAATACATCAGACTGTTTTTGTCCAACAGTTGGCAACATGATTGTAATACCCATGAATCTCATGAATTAGTTTCTGAAGATGCCTCAGAGTAGAGAGAATAGCTGCAGAGCTCAGACTTGATACTGCAGGCGGGTGCAGGGGAGGCTCGCAGAGCTGCGGGTCCTGGGTCTTTGTACCAACGCCCTGCAGGCAAAACTGTCTGTCTGACAGCAGAGCTTCCATTGGCAGACTCAGGAACAGGAAGAGATGTAGACGATAAAGTTCATCGTTTGAAGTGGTTCAGCTCAGACTCAGACATAAAGGCACTGCATCGTTCTCCCTCTATGTCCTGCACACACCCCTCACTCACACCACAGCATATGAAAAGCAGCCAGACAGTGCTTGCAGTGGTTAAGAGAGGCTGTGGTCCAATTTCCGTTTTTTACAATCCGTATATCTCTCCGTCTTACTGTCTGTGGCAGTGTCGAGAATGCAATCAAGGCTCCTTGCCCAGTCCATCCCAGCTGTGGGGTTTGGTATTATTTACACGTTGGCCACCAGCGTCCTTTATCAACAAAGAAATAAAGAGTTAAGTTTGGTGTTTGTTTTGCTGGGTTTGAGAGAATGTTACTGTGTGTGGGATGTCAAAGGTCAGGTACTGAGCCGGAGATCTCCTTGTCCAGAGCCCCACTCTACAAAATCCATTTCCCCGCTGGAATGAGGACTGTCCATAGAGATGCCCCGCCGCTCCCCAAACACTTTCTCCTGCAGTTCAATTATGTCATTGCGGATGTCAGCCATCATTAGCAGAAGGAAGTCGAAGGAGCCTGGTGGTCCCTGGGGACAGAAGGCAAAGTGAGGAATTGATTAAGATGCTCTGCGTGTCATCTGTCACTGGGTTTGACAATCAGTAAAACAAATAGTTTCCTTTTGGGAGGTGTGAGGCCCAATAGCCCCTTTTCACAGAGGACATGTAGGCATGTAATAACATGGAAACTGTTAAACATTAAAAATGATATTCCAGTTTGGTGAGCTAGTTCCAGGGTCCTTGTATTGTGCTCACTGTCATGGCTTACTAGGACACTTGATGTCCATGGACACTGTTAACACAATTTGTTTCACCTTTGCGTTTCCTGCTATGACAAGTCAAAATGTCTGTTACACTGTTACAAAATAATACAAAATACATATCATGCACCACCCTCTTGTATGAATCAGGCTGGCCTATAAAAGCTACAGTCCCTCACTGATTACACCAATTACTACATCCACTTCAAACATGAAAATAAAACAATTACATTACAATTAGAATACTTTATAGAATTGGGGGCAAAATGTAGATGAAGGAGGCAGGTTCAAGATGGAAAAATGATGTTTTAAGAGCGTGTTTATGAGTAGATTTATACAGGAGTTTTACAAATGATGCTTTAGTTCTAAATTAACTTACAGGTGGACCTCTGGGACCTGGAGCTCCTCTGTCACCCTGTAGAGGAGAAACAGCACCAATTAAACCCATTTCAACCGACACAGCTTTTTAAGAGCTGTAAAAACTGCAGAGCAGCAAATTGATTCAGATACATTAACATTTTGTTCTATTTAGTGAGTAACAACTCGCTAAAATGTCCTGAAAAACATTCAATTGAATGTCGAACAGGTAAAAACTGTAATGATTATTACTGGAATAACAGTGTGTGTAGTGTATAATATATCAGACACCAGACACAAAGCAGAGCTAGCTGTTCAGAACTGCATGAACTGCCATTTTATTTTATCCAGAGGTGTCAAGTAACAAAGTACAAATACTTTGTTACCTTACTTAAGTAGAAATTTTGGGTATCTATACTTTACTGGAGTAATTATTTTACAGCAGACTTTTTACTTCTACTCCTTACATTTTCACGCAATTATCTGTACTTTCTACTCCTTACATTTTAAAAATAGCCTTGTTACTCCTATTTCAGTTCGGCTTGTTTTCATTCCGGCTTGTCATCATTCAAAAAAACACACAAAAAAATACCTATCCAGATAAATCGCGCCATCCGGATAGAGTGAATATGATTGTGGTTGGATGAGAAGTATAAACATATACCATTCCGACCATTCCCTATTGGTTTGTACGCATCGCACCTGCACAGACCTAATACGGCACCGGTGCCTTAACGACCGCTATCTACCGGACCGAATAGAACGCGGATTTCGGTGCCTTATTAGGTGCAACTTACATGCCTGCGCTTCTCTCTGATGCTCCGAAAACGGACGTTAGAGGGAACTGAAACATCGCCGCACGGGACACTAGTCAACACTACAGTTGGCAGCAGGTAACGTTAGCCTACCGCTAGCTAGTAGCTGGATTAAACACGGTTAAAATGCTGACAGCTAAACGGTGCAAAAGTGTCTGTATTTCACTGTAGAGGATTGTAACACCAGACTGTAGCTGCCATTGTCTGAAAAAAATAAGTTATTGTTATAAGTTATTGTTATTACATTTTTAATAAATCATTTAATTTTGACCCTGTGGCCTTAGCAATACACAAGCCGTTTTTTAATGTCGCCTTGTGCTCCTTTTTTTTTTTAAGATCAACTTTTTATTGTTTTATATTTTTGAACATACAGAACAGACAAATACAATTGAACAAGGTGCTCCTTTTTTTGTGGAGGTGGGGTAGTGCACTATAGGCCTCTGTGGGGGCTAAGCTTTTGTCCTTAATGGCATTTTTTCCCCCTTACATTACTTTTACTTTTATACTTTAAGTAGTTTTGAAACCAGTACTTTTACACTTTTACTTGAGTAAAAAGCTTGAGTTGATACTTCAACTTTTACAGAAGTCTTTTCAAACCCTAGTATCTATACTTCTACTTGAGTAATGAATGTGAATACTTTTGACACCTCTGATTTGATCACTCCATGTAACCCAGTTACAGCAGCCAATGTGACAGTGACAGGTGTCTAAAGACAATATAGACACTAGCTGGCTAGTGTAGGTCCACACATGCAGATACAGTACACACACAGACACACATAGAGACGTGAATTTAAAGCACAAATGAGGAAAACGAAGATATAATAATGACCTTTAGTCCATCTCTTCCTGTTGCCCCAGGGGGTCCCTGTATGAAAGATAAGACACATGTATTAGCACTTGTCAAGCTAATTCTATGAGGGGAAACATTCATTTACTGTATGTTGTTACAACTGTAGAGAAGCAGGCTTCCTTTCAATCAGAGTAACGGTGTCCTGCTGAAGAGATTATCATACATCAGGTGGTCAACTTATTTGGGGACCTCTGACATCTCGCACCAGGAAAAGCACAGGTGTAATTAATAACACTCTGGGCTGCGGCCCAAAGTGTTACAGGCCCCAGGTATCATGTATACTGCCTCACTGTCACCACATTTCAGTGTGACAGAGCCATCGTACAGCTGTGCTTTAGTCTGTTTAAAGCAGTAATGACAAGAAGTTGCAGCGGCGCTAAAGATACATCTTGAGTCACTATGGTTTGGCAGTTTTTCTCAGACATTACATGAAGAAATTACCACCACAGAAATTCCACCATACAGGTTTAAACTAATACTGACAAATTCCTCTCTACCTTTACTTCCTCCTTCGTCATGGTATATGAAGGTGATGGACAGTGGCTGACTGTGCCGTCTCATGTGGATTGATATACTTGGTTGTTCACGTAACACCAGTGGCACCAAACTTATATTCATATGACTTGCTGACACTTTGGATCATTAGACACCGTGAAGGTGTGATCTCCAGGTTTTGAGACACTACTTTGATGTTCTGAGGTAGAGGCTCCAGAAGGAAATTAACTGAAAAACAGATGTGGTAACCCCTACGTTATGAAACAGTTTTTTTTTCTTACCACTGGCCCCCTACGGCCTCTTTTCATGTGCTTTAGGTCTGGCTCTGGACCCATGGGTCCCATGTCTCCCCGTGGCCCCCGAGGGCCAGGCGGGCCCCCTTCCCCTGGGTCCCCTCTCTTTCCTGGTTCTCCTGGGTGTCCTGAGGACAGATGGATACAGCGATAAACAGAGCTATTTCAAATCAGATAGTCATTAGCATCAGAGTGACAAACTGCAATATCATTCAAGGAAAAAGAGTATTTCTTGCTACTACTGTATCTCCTTAGACAGGCCATCTAAAACCCTACTTGTTTGCTCTTTACCCTCTTCCTTTTTGTTATTCTAACAACAAAGCAACATTAATTTAGTTGCAGTTGCTTACTGCATTAATCACAAACTTTTCTAACCTTACACTACTGTTCCAAAGTTTGGAATCACATATATTTACATATATTAATGCATTTCTTCTTTCCTTCATTAATGGCTATTTTAACAAAAACAGTATAATTTAGACACCAAATGTGTTATTTATATTTGAAAAGGTTTGGGCCTGAATAAAGAAGGATTAACAGAATCAAACTTCCATTTAGTCGATGTCCCCACATTGTTGCATGACAGAGGAGAATACTGTTGGAACTTGGATTTGTTTTCAGGTCCAGAAAAGCGTAAGTGACCCTTGATCATTATTGAATCACAACGGGGAAATTGGGCTCTTAATATTGATTTTTCTTTGGGCCCTCTGCAGTGTGCTCAATGGTTAGATTATAGAGGTTGATGTTGTATGTAGTATGTACGTATGTATGTTCTGCTGATATTCCTATAGTGCTAACCCTAGACTAACCTTCTATTTCTATTGTGAAGTTTGAAGAATAGCTTTGCTAAAGCAACACGTCTGTTAATTCCATCATGTTATAGGCTGTATTATTGTGCACTTGACACTGAAACAGGAACGTCTTCTTATTTAAATTTGCACACATTTTGATACTGTAGCTTACAGTTTATGTTACTGATTTCTTCTATTCTTATTAAAGTGTTGCTCAGAGGTATCTTTGTCTCTTCGTGGCCTTTCAATTGCCAGTCTGGTTGAACCACAGTACAGCGTTTGTTCTCCATGAAACATTACTTCTTTTTTGCAAACCCTTCACACAAAACAACATCTATTTGTAAAGAGGACTTTCTGGTCTTCTCAGCCATCTCACTGCACCCAATCATGTGGCAGGCGATTCCAAACCTTTAAATGGTAGTGTGTATCTACATTACCTGGGACCCCAGGAGCTCCTGGAGGACCGGGTAAACCAGGAAGACAAGGGCTATCGGGACTTTTTCCTGCCCTCCCCAGAGACGGCTTGTCACTGCTGTTGGCCAGGCCAGGTACCTACAAACACAAAGAGAAACGACTCAGTAGGATAAACAGAGAAAAGGTGGGGTGTGTAGATGACAACATTTTAGATGAGCATGAACATTTAATTCTAGACATCTTTTATCTCGGGTGGTTTAGTTTTAGGTTACCTCTCTAAAGTTACCTGGTTGGGTGACTGTGTGTTGCCCAGCCTCAGTTTTAGCTGCAGCAGACTGTTTTTCATGTTCATAAAATCCTGACAGGTGAACGAGCAGGTACCAGCACTCATCAGGGTGTCTGACTTCCCCGATGAACTCACTGCAAAACAAAACATACATTTAAAGAAATGTCTGGCATTTCTGTCGTGGGTGTTTGGCTACACTGGGAATCAAACCAATCAATCAAAAAGCATTCCAATTACTGGTGTCACACTGTGCTGAACAATACACAGTCAAATCACACTTAATCACAATTAAAGTTCACTTAATTCCCAGAGTGTAAAATAGTAAAACAATTACAGTACAAGCACGGACATGGACAATGATTTTGAGTTTTCTACTGAATTTTCATCCAAACGCAGCTCAGTTGTGACATAAACTCACAGTTGTGTACAGGGATGCAGGAGCGTTGGTCCGGTGCGAGTATGTAGCCACTGCGACATCGACACAGGAAGCTGCCCACTGTGTTCACACACTCGTGGTCACACATGCTGCTGTCTGGATGCTCACACTCATCAATGTCTTTATGTAAAAGTGTGTGTGTGTGTGTGGGGGGGGGGGAGAGAAAAAAAGTACATTATCACAAACAAAAAAAAATCTTTTAAAAAAAATCTCATTTTAAGTGCTGTTTGAAGAAGCATTAAGGAAGTTATTTATTTGAGGAACCTCAAATAAATAACTTTTATATAATTGCTGTCATGGAGAAAAACTCCATGACAGCAATAGACATCATAGTCAAAAGTATTTCACAGCACGGGCAGATGAGAAGGGAGTGTACTGACCCAGACAGTAAGGAGATTTGTGGTTGCGGTGTCTCTCTCGGTCGAAGCGATAGCCGGGGTAACATGTGCAGACAACTCGTCCAAAGTTATCAGTACACTGCTGCTCACAGGGCGACGCTGCACACACATCCACGCCTACGCAGAGAGGGAGGAGGCAGAGAGTACGCAGACTGAGCACGTTATTCAGGATCACTGATACCAACATTACTGTAATCACTAGTGAAGCTTAGTGAGGCATTTTCTTTCATTTTTTAAGCCCAATAGATGGCGCTCTGTGTTCAACAAAGGATTGAAAGCAGACTAAATTGCCATTCCTTGAGCATTTGTGTGCCATCTAGTTGGGTCAACAAATACAACTAATTGTTCATGAAGCTTCATTGGACATCACTATTAGCCTTTATCACCACCTTCTTACATTCTTACTGTTCCAAATCCACAACTGGAAACTAATACAGGTTCTACTGTCAGCCCACAGACAGCCCCTTAGGCTCTAATAATAACATGAATGAATGCTGAATTCCATTTAGCTGCTTCAGTTTTAGGGTCCTGGCACACTGTCACGGCTTACTGTGACACTTGAGTAGAACGGAGCCACCGGCAATGTTACACTACTACTCCCTACTCAGTAGCTGCTCTATAGTGAGCAGTAAATTGAGATTTTGGGCACTTATGAATCAGCTTTATTTTTGCATCATTACTGACAGAAGCAGCGTTGCATAACTGGATTGTTAGCAGAAAGTAGTCCACACCCATGGACATTACTTTTTTCGTTCCACTGTGGGAATATTTTAGGGTAACTATAGTCTGTAAGTTTCACACAGAATTAGGACACCCAAATACAATTGGACATTGGGTTAATATAATGCACCATACAATAATATGTAGTCAAAGTGTCTGCTGTGAAATATATATATATATATATCAGACTTGGCCGAAGGTTCACCTTCCAACAAGACAATGACCCTAAGCACACAGCTAAAATAACAAAGGAGTGGCTTCGGAACAACTCTGTGACCATTCTTGACTGGCCCAGCCAAAGCCCTGACCTAAACCCAATTGAGCATCTCTGGAGAGACCTGAAAATGGCTGTCCACCAACGTTCACCATCCAACCTGACGGAACTGGAGAGGATCTGCAAGGAAGAATGGCAGAGGATCCCCAAATCCAGGTGTGAAAAACTTGTTGCATCATTCCCAAGACTCATGGCTGTACTAGCTCAAAAGGGTGCTTCTACTCAATACTGAGCAAAGGGTCTGAATACTTATGACCATGTGATATTTCAGTTTTTCTTTTTTAATAAATTTGCAAAAATTTCTACATTTCTGTTTTTTTTCTGTCAAGATGGGGTGCTGAGTGATTAATGAGAAATAAAATGAACTTTTTTTGATTTTAGCAAATGGCTGCAATGAAACAAAGAGTGAAAAATGTAAAGGGGTCTGAATACTTTCCGTACCCACTGTATATATATATATATATATATATATATGCTATGTGGCTCGACAGTGTTTATATTATACCTTGTTGCATGAAATGTACTTTAGATAAAAGTTTGACATAATTATGGATAGATTACAGAAAGCACCGCTGCTGTAAATATCAAGTAAAACTGTCGGTGAAAAAAATACACGCATCAAGTAAGTCATCGGTCTCAAGACATAGTGGAACATCAGACTTTGTACTAATCTGGTGTGGTCCACATTTGAGTAACTCTAGCTTAAACTTTAAAATGTTAGTAGAGCCATATGCCCAACATATATTGATATGGTATATGCACACATCATGTGTAATATATTTTCAGGCACATCCATCCTTGAAAGGCTGTTGTGTTCATGGAGGAACAGTGTCCCCTAGTGGCCGATGTGACTCACTGTAATTCTATGGAGGCATACCTCAGTATATAGTCAAAGTTTTGATGCTATAGACAGTAAACCTGTTTTTTATATGAATGACCACAGCACAATAGGGCAGTTCTCTGTGCCAAACCTGTGGGCAGTTTCTTTTTTGGTTGGCTGATTTTGTTTGTTCCAGTGCAGTACACACACATAATTACTCCAAAATTACAAAAGTCGACTATAGTATGTGGATTATCTGGTCTTCTGTGGAGGTCCATATAGACAAATGTGGTTTTAATCTAGAAACTGCTGTAGTTGAGAAATGGTATCAGATTTGGAGCATGTGAATCAGATGTGAGAGTTCTCGAGCCAATTTTAGAGGATAGTGTGAATGGTTTACCTACTTTCAGGTATGCACTGGCCCATCACAAACCTGAATCCGTCACAGCATTTCCTCCTGAAAAAAAAAAAAAAGTAATCAGATGTGTGTATTTCTATCACCGTTTTCATATCAGCAGGGCCAGCCTTTCACCTTATCATCATTAAAGGAATAGTTTGACATGTTGCACTCTGTGTGTGGTACAACCAGCAACCGGTTATCTTAGCTCAGCATAAGCTAAACTTTTACTTTAGGGACCGTTCGGTATTTATGGAATGGACCACCGGAGGAAAATAGGGGAGGGCCATGTCTTTTTATTCTTTGTTGAGGGGAGGGTCACCCAACATTTTTTAGTCTGGGGGGGGGGGTCACCCAACTTTTCTATTCATGAAAACAGCAACATTTCAAAGTGGCTTGTTTGGTGCATATTTCTTCATGTAGCTTTTAGTCTCGGCCCTCCTTCGCTACCAGATGGGTCTGACCCATGAGTTTGCTGGAGGGGGGAGGGGCAGGGGGAGCACTGAAACAGGTAATTGCATTGTTTAAAAAAATTAGTGGAATAATTACATCTGGCATGACCAGATATTTTATAAATATCTTAAATAACAAAACAACTAAATGGTGATAGGTAATACATCAGATTTCATATAGTGTTTTAGTAAAAACAATATTACCTGGCTGACGATGGGAGCAGCAGGACGCAAAAAAACGACTGAAATTACTGTTGCACTAGTCTGGACATCTTGCCGTGCCAACCTTGCAATAAAGGTTTCCTAAATGCCATGTATATAAATGTGATGTCAGCTTACTAATTGATTGCAGGTTTTGTGTAGATTTGGACTTTTATACGTTTATTCCACTTTGTTTAAACGGCGAAGTGGAGAGGCCTCGTTCACCTGTTTGGAGCTGACTGGTGAATGTGACGCTCGTATAGGCCTTACTGGATACACCGTGACCCTTTCTGTGGATCTACTGATCGCTGTGGATTACCTTTTGTTTTCCGTGTCATTGGATTATGGCAAAATACGGATCTTTTTTCTCAACGTGTCTTAACGTTTTATGGTGTGACTGCGCTTCGTTTCTGTGTTTGGAGAGACATCTCAACAGAATGTAGGTCCAACACTGATTGTTCACCGTTACATTTTAGTAGAATTTAAGAATTCCACCACCGTCTGTCTATTGTGTTCCAAGACAGCCGTGCTGTGATTGGATTTCATAAGGGCGAATTGTCAAATTGTTACAATGTAATTTACAATCTGCTTTAAAAATAAACATATATGTTTTGGAATATAATGTTCAGCTTTGGCAGCTTTACCTATGTGCTAAAATATACAATGACTGAGGAAGCCTAGTGACAAGTCCATAGCAACCAGTGTTGAATTTGTTATATCCTAGTGTCCTTTGTTGAATGGTCTCAATGTTTTATTGTTTTATTTCATCTGAATACTAGTTTACTAGAGTAGTAACTTAGTATTTGAAGTAATGCAGTAATGTAGGAAGTGTGCATTTAGTTTCCATGCTTACTGTGTTTCCACAACAATGTTAGTGAGTAAATCTACTGAAATGGCCACCACACCATAACAGAGGAGTGGGATGTGTAAGATGAGAAAGCAGAGGTTAACTCATGTATGTCATGGCTGTAAAAAAAAAAAAAAAAAATGACATCTGTACATCTTTGCTAAGTGCAAACTAGCACATAAGAGGAGGGTCATGCCATTATTACTGGTGAGGGGAGGGTTGACTCTTTTTAGCCTAAAGGTCCAAAACTTCTGGTGTTTAACTCCTTTATAGTTTCTGCTTTTGTGATTTAAGCTCGTAACAGTTCAGTAAGTGCAGTATTTTTTAAATAAAGTATTGTGCAATGAATATTGGGAAACAATTTCTCCCATAATTGATTTATGGTGTTTGGCAATGACACTTGTCCAGCAATCCCGTAACAATCCACCACATGTTACAGACATTACAGTTGGAAAAACAGAGAGGAAATGGCTCAGAAACTGGAGCAGCACAGCCACGCAACAAATTACTCTCACACACATATACATACACACACACACACACACACACACACACACACACACACACACACACACACACACACACACACACACACACACACACAAAGTGGGGAAGAATGCACGACTCCTGTCCTAAAAACTGCATGCTGTTACTGGAGGGGAGTTAGTGTGCTGCCTCATTCACGGCCCCCTCATGACAACAAGTTGCTTTTATTCTCCTCCAGCCTCCATGCAGTGTAACCTTAAATCACTCTGAGATCCCCCCTCCTTCTCCTGAATGAAAAATAACCTATAAAATGGCGAGACTGGCCTAAAGTGATGAGATCCAGATGAGAGCAGCTTTAATCTGCAGCCTGTAGCTGGAAGTGTTGAGAGGGATGGATAAGTCCGGGCATTGAGCTGAGGTGGAGACAGGAGAGTGAATGCTAAGATGTCATTCAGTCAGTCAATTAGTCAATACATCCATCAATCAATCAATTAGGTCAGTCAGTCAGTCAGTCATCTCAGTTGGGTTAATGCATTGCAGATGCAAGCCACTAAAACGTTTATTTCAAGTCAATCTGGTCCTCATTTGACCCAAAAAGTCACAATTTCAAATATATTGACACTGTCAACATCTTTATTCAAGTGTTTTCAAGCAGCAGAAATCAATTCCTATGCAGTACCAATATAAATTTATTGCAGATGAGTATTTGCAGTACTGATAAATGTTACGAAATGCAGCATTTCAGCAATGGGATCAAGCAATATTTAAATAATAAAATGCAATCTGTTTTCTCAGTTTAACTGTTAGATTGTTATTCATTTATTTTACTGATCCAAAAAGATTGCTGGGGTGTGTGGAAGTAACGCAAGTACCAAAGAGTAGACTTTTTTTTATATTACTGATAAGTTTAAAAGAGGAGATGCATTCAATAATCTGTACAGTTAGATCGTATATATCAAACAAACAGTCTTTCACTGCCAGCTCCCTAGTACAAAGTCTGTGTACTGTAATGTGTGAGAATTCACAGTGTGCGAGTGGGAGTTGCTGTCGGCTTGGGCGAAACTGGAAGAAAACAAACATCTGAGCATGAAGATGAAAGTTGATTTACACGAAGGCGGAAGCGAAAATGTCTTACTGTAGAGACAACGAGATTCAGAAATTTCACTCGGTAAGGGCCGACGCCTGAATCGTCAGACAAATTCAGGGAACGGCAAGAGACTCCAAGTGGGAATACATCTAAGTGGGAACACAGACAATCTCTTGTTGTGTACTACATGTGTGAAAGGGAAACTTCGGACTATGTCGAGACCTGATTCAATGGACACTGTTCAGAGTTCAATTTATGTGAAAACAGACTAAGAGTCTTCAGCCATGCTAGCTGCTCTGTGAGGCTGTAGCCCACTCAGGCACAGCAGTTATTTGAGCTAAATGTTAACATCAGCATGCTAAAACAATCCAAGTTTGTAATTGCGTTTTGTGTAGACTTATGTGATCTGTGTGTGTGTGTGTGTGTGTGTGTGTGTGTGTGTGTGTGTGTGTGTGTGTGAGAGAGAGAGTGTGTGAACTTTGCTCCTTGACACCATCTTTGCAGGACTACAGATAAAGTAGAGTTATCTCAGAGTCTTGTGCTCCCTCTCATCGCCTTCGTTTCCCTCTGGATTTATCAGACTAACCTCTAATGCGGTAATTCTCAACTCTCACCTCAACTCTGGATCCTTCATGGTCTCTGCACATGCTCTTACAGCTACTAACCTTCCCCCACACACTCACACACATCCGTACATACTGGCATTCTAATGTTAGTGGTAAAGCATCTCACATTTGCACATTGGTCAAATGTGAAGCAAGCCATAACAGACCAACTGAAAGCTCCACAAGAAACTTAGAGTAAACAGTGAAGATAAAGACATGACAACCAGAGACCAGAACCAAGATGGTGGCAAATTACAGAAAAAAACAACTTGTATAAATGATCCACAGAGCGGTGAAGCCAGCTGATCTGACTACAACACATTACAAGTGCATATAGATCGACAGGCTGTCTGTCAGCCAGAAATGCAGCAACCTCAGCAGCTCTCCCCTGGGTGTTTGTGATGGACAGGACAGGAAGACCCGGGGCCTCTGGACAAGCAGAAGAGGGCGGAGAGAGAGGTGACCCGTGTGTTTTTGTTTTGGAATGTGAAAGCATGTTGGTCAGACAGGCAACAGGCATGACACGGCCTTTAAAACACAGACCATTACACTCACTGGAATCAGACTTACTGTATGTGTTTGTAGATGTTTGTCTGGTAGGAATACAGGTATGCTTCTTTTATCAGTATATATACTGTACATTGTAGTAGTATTATTCTGTCCTAAAAAAATCCACCTACCTTCCTACCTTGTGTGTGTGTGTGTGTGTGTGTGTGTGTGTGTGTGTGTGTGTGTGTGTGTGTGTGTGTGTGTGTGTGTGTGTGTGTGTGTGTGTGTGTGTGTGTGTGTGAGTCTGTGTAAGGGCTCGGATGCCATCCAGTAATTGGGTACATCCTTTTAATGTCAGTCATTCTCTCTTCTTTTTCATGTCCTCTCTGTGTACTTTACTTCACTCGCGCTACATCGAGTCTGTGATTTGAAACACACCGATTTATATTCCGGCCACTCTATCAGACTCTTGTTTCACAGTGAACTCCACTGGTTCACCAGCTGTTTACATAATCGCTGTCTCTTTCTCTCTCTTCTCTTCAGACTGACATGTTATTGGCCTCTGTCCATTAAAACCTGATGAGCTGTCTGCCTTTTCCATCTTTATTTCATTCAGAGGAATATTTTTCTTTCCTCACAAGACTTGCTCAGGCCAGGAGCCTTTAACAGCCACTTTTAAACTACAGCACTAAACAAAAAAATGTTTTTTACAAATGGTTACACACATTTTTAAAAACTCCTTAACCAGTTTTCTTTACTAGCATGCAGCTCCTAAATGCACAAATGCAACCAAAACACTTGAGATGCACATCTCAGGATCAACTGAGAGCTTCCTCTATTGTCGTCAATGTAAACACATCCATACACAGTCCTTCCAATAGTTTGTATTACTCTAACACTATTCCACTGACATATAGGTGGCAGTACTGTGCCAAGATACACAGCAATGTGCAAAAAAGGCAGGGAAGCAGAAGACTGCTTTATGAACATGGAGGTAAACACAAATATACAGCCATTTGATGTCGATTTCAAGATTTTTCGGTTTTGTCATCTCTTGATGCCTTTTACCTTATTACATTTACATTTACATACATTTACATTTACATACATTATATATTTGTTTTGTACATTTCAGTCTTTTACACATGTACACATGTTCACATCTTATGCACATTTAGAGATTTGTGTACTTGGGTACACACATACAAAAAGAGATAAAGTGTCACAACTCTCCACACACATTTGCAAATAATACTGCTATTGTTATTGTTGCTATTGAGTATTGGCCCTATACTGACACATTTCAAGTGTTTTCTCAACTGCATATATTGTGTAATAAAACAAAAACAGCCAGACATGGCATGACATGACATAAACAAGAAATCAACTAAGCTTAACAACCACAGCACTGCAGTGTTCAGTGGATTGTGACCCAAATAAATGAGTAGTGATTAGTAGATTATTGTAATGAATTGTAGCCTTGTACTAAATGATAGACACGAAGCAGGATATTGTTACTAATGAAGCGCTTTTGGTAGTTTATCTGTTGTTGAATTGTACTTGTGTCAGATTATCGCTCAGCCTGTAGCAGGTAGTATCTTCTACCTTCTTTAGGCTGACCAGCAGTATTGACTAATTTGGCTGTGTAAGCCCGCATTCAAATTCATATGTGTTGTAATTAGTAGCAATTTGCGTATGTTTCACAGCGGATATGCTCTGTATTAAGAAAAAACATGGATGATAGATAGATAGGTTTGGAGAGGATTTGGATAGCCTCTCTTGGCTTTTGCTAACACTGACTGCTGGCTGCTGTTTTTGACAGCTTGTGTAGAGCGCAATACATTACAATAAACAAAGAACTGGCAATAGATTGGACATTAGCTCCTACAATCCATTAAAACAAAATTATTGAGTGCTCTAATACAGATCATGCACAGGGAAAAGATCTGTAGCAAGTAGTGAAATGATTATTGCTGTTTCTTCTGAGCAAGATAAAAAAAAAATATTAGTCAACCTTGACAGGCCTCTGACATGGCCTGCTGGTGTGTCTTAAGGATGTCTGATGGTGTCTACATGCAACCTCAAGCATGTGATTACTATTCCATGCTGAGTCTGCATGCCACACTGACCTGATCCCATTTAAAGGACAATTCCGGCGCAAAACGAACCTAGGGGTTAAAAACAGATGTGTACCCACTCGATCGCTCTCTGGGACATGTTTTCATGCTAATTGAATGTGTTTGTAGCTTGAAACAAGCTAGCACGGACCGCTGATTAGCTTACAATGCTAGAATTCGGAGCACAGGGAATGTAAAAACAAATCACTTATTATACCACTAAAAAGGCTCAAAATATCACCACACTTCAACAGTAGGATAATGAGGGTCCCTAAATGATAACCGAAGCATTGAGAACATTGTAAGTGTACAGACAGTTTATTAAATTATTATTTATTCGCATTCATATACAGGCGGCCGCCGTCTTGGCAGCTACTGTCTTTCTAAACTATCTTTTTAATAAACTGTCTGTACACTTACAATGTTCTCAATGCTTCGGTTAACATGTAGGGACCCTCATCCTAAACTCCATCCCTGTCCATCCTCCTCTCTAGTCTTTGGGTACCAACTTTCACTAGTCCCTTGTAGCTAGCTGCCCAGCGAGAGGTGCAGTCGGGCCAATGGACGACCCCTGTCTGCTACGGCAGCTGCTGCCAAAATCAGCACGGCAGCACTGGAAGAAACACTGAGACAGGATCCAGAGGCAGGCCTGGGCCTGGATCACTTTACACTTAAGATTATGTATTTTAGCAAGGGGTCTCCTTCCAGGGGGTGGGGGTTCCCATCCAGAGTAACTGTGATTTATTTGCGCATTTGCAGGCAGGAATGCGCTACAAAGACAGTGATATTCATTATAGCACCCCAAGAAAACCCCACTACCTCCCCAAGTCCTCAGCCTAGACAGTCCTGAGAGCAAGGCACAGTATGGATGATGCTTTCCATTGACGATGCTGTCACTACTTATTATGAGTCCCACTCGCATTACAGAATGTGGTTCTCCTAGTTTGTAGGTAGAGTTTCTACATGTGAGGGAGATTATAAGAGGCTTCAATATCCCTCTCTTCTGATATCCTTTGAAATAAATCACCTGTGTATCGCCTCAGATTGCAGAAATGTGGGATTAACTGAGGGGGGGGTGTTAAAATGAGATGAGGGGGATGAAATGGAAAGAAAGGAGGGAGGACGAGGATGGTTAAAAGACAGGGATGAAAGTTGTTGTCAGCTTAGAGTTTCCCTCTTGGGACTGGTGGGAGGAACACAGGAAGTGGAGCTCAGTGGAGGTCAATGGCCTCTTGACACGCCAGGACAGGAGACTGGCCATGTATGTGTATATGTGTGTGTGTGTATGACTTGTCAGTTTGATGGATGCTTCTTACTGATGTGGCGTATACATGTTACAATTACAGCATGTTGTATTCATCAACCGTGCTGTAATTGATTTATTTGCTCAGCAACACACACAGTTGCAAGCAGTTCAAAAACTTGGCTAGTCTGGTTGTGTCTGATGGTGTGATGATGGATTATGCTGAAACCCATTAGCATGATGAGACTAACATTGAAACACATTTTTGGAGGGCTGCCATGTTTCTTTATATATATTCTTTTGGGAGTCAGTATCGTTCATTCCTGATGTGGAGCTTTTTTGGTTTTTGTCTTTTCAATGTGTCTCTAACTGCTGGGATGAGCTTTTTCTTATTAAGGTGTTTTGTACATAAACCTTTTGTGTGTTTTTAAATCCCAGTAAAAGCATATTTATTCTACTTTATAAGAAGGCTAAACTAATTTGTATTTTTCCACTCATTTGTCTCAAATCTTTATATTCCAAATGTCTTAAACTCCAAAAAAAATCCTCTCTTGATCTTGGAGGTTTGGTCTCCACAAATTAAACAAAACAAGCCTCTACGTCACCTTCCTCCTAGAGGTGTGAAGGTGTTGCGCACAGCCGCATGCACAGCTCTTTTACTGTTAGCGTATAACTGTGTGTGTGTATTCTTTTTAAACTCTTGTGAGTATACATATGCGAAGGTGTTAGTGTGGCGAGCGTGAGCACCTCCTCTCTGTTTATTTGCTCTGCCAGCCCACTTCCAGGACCCAGGCCTCAGGGGAAACATCAGAGCTCTGGCCTAACAGAGGAAGCTTTGACTGGGAGCACAGGAGGTCTGAACCACTTCCACCAGAATACAGGCTGACCTGCACTTCTCCTCCCCTCTGTTATGTCTCACCTCTCCCCACTCGCCTCATCTTTCCATCATTTCTCCTGCCATTCTCCCATCCCGCCCCCCTCTTTAAAAACACCCTTTAACCTTTCGTGGATTTCCCCTCTGTCTACTGTTGTAAATTAACTATGGGCAAGAAAGTGAGTATGTGTATTTCCTGAAATGTCAACTTCAAGAAAGTAATTTTTATGAAAATCAGTAGGTTTGTCAAAAAAACTAAAAAAAACCTTAATCCTCATGATCCTGTGTTACATCTCAAAATTGTATTTAAAACTTTAAGAATATAACATGAGTGTGAGTTTGCCCATTTTCCAATTACCCCCAACATAATGAACCATGTCTTTAAAAGCCAGTCAAATCCTTAAGATATGATGAATAGCAAGGAAAATAAGTGGAATCATATAACTGTTAGAGCTGTTACACACCAATCAGGCGGCCGACCGTCCAAAAAAATGCCTCAAAACACACTGAGGCGACGCCGACTTGAGCGTACGTGAAACGAAACGTAATACGTCTCCATAGCAGCAGGCGGCGCTTCTCTGTATTGTTTCCCAGAAAATGAAAACCGGCAGCTGATAGGACGAACGCGTCACGTGGGTCTTTTTTCTCCGGAAATTCACAGCCAGACTGTCATGGCGGCTTGTTCAGAATACGATCTCATATTGTACTAAAATAGTTCACTGAAACGTGTTTCTGAAAACATTTTAAGTGAGAAATAGGCCATACAGTTGCTGAATCTGTCTTCATTTCAGATCGACAAAGGTCAGTTTAAAAGATTTTCGTCAGATTTCTCATCCGCTCGCCATTTCCGGGTGAGTCCCGACTGCCCTGTCTCCGACTGAGCATGTCGGGTCGGCCAAAATAAAGGCTGACAGCTCCTCCAACGGATGACGGCACAGAACACACTGAACAGAATCGAGTCACTGACCTCGCCAGACTGTCCGACGGCCGATAATCTGGTTGGTGTGTCAGCGCCCTTAGGGTTACTTAAAGTGTTTGTGTGAGACCAGACCCCTTTCTTCCTGTCTGTTCGTTCCATTAAACACAAAACCTCAGATACCACAGACCAGATTTCCTGATGATTGAGAATGATGCAGAATTTCACCACTTCATTGTGACATTTTATAAATTACCCTACATTCTTCATGAAGGGTTTTCCACAAACCACTGACCAGATTTTAATGAAACATGGGCGAATGATTCATTTTCACACTTGATGCCAGATTTTCAATCAGCTCATTAGTACTTTGGTTTGTTATGTAAGTGCTCTGCCATCAATATACTGAAACATTTATGAGGCAACACGTTTATTGTTGCCTGACTTTCACATGTTTAAAGGAAGGATTTCATGATTGTGATGACGATGTCTTAAACTCTTCCAGTTGTCTCTGGCCTCTGAGACCTCGTCCAGGCTCAGTATCACTGCAGGAATGTGGCTTTTCAGACACTCTCAACTGTGACAGATACACACAGTATCCTCCTGTACTTGACAGCAAAGAGTGGTCGGCGTCTAGAACATGTGATGGAGGACATGAAGGGGGATTCACAGACATGCTATGTTCCCAGCTATATTTCTACAAATGGAAGTAAATGTTTAAAATGCTCATATTATGCTTTTTGGCTTTTTCCCTTTCCTTTATTGTGTTATATATCTTTTTTGTGCACATTATAGGTTTACAAAGTGAAAAAGACCAAAGTCCACCCCAAAGGCACTTACCATCTCCAACAGAAAACACTGTTCACAAACTGCTCCAAACAGCTCTGTTGTAGTCCAGCCTTTACTTCCGTGATAAACGTTTGTCACTTTGTAACACACGTTATAATGCTCGCCTAGCTGCTAGCATGGCACGCCCTCATACTCTGCAAATGTCTAGCTAGCAGTCCTTACCTAGCTACTGCACATGTGCGACTCCCAACAAAGATGGAATAGAAGTGTGATGCCTCACTCTGTAGCTAGCAGCAATGTGTAGTACAACAAAAATATGGTGTTTTTTTGAAAATTAAACCATGTAAACCTATTCTGGTACAACCTCAAAATACAATTATGAACCTGAAAATGAGCATAATATGAGCACTTTAAAATGTTGGCAGAAATAAAAAAGGTAAATTAGGCTAGTTTCCATGCGCATGACTGAAGTGAATCACGGCCCTCAGTCCTGACTAATCAGAAAACACACACGCGCACGCACATGACACGCACACACACATCGTAGTTTCATGCAAGTTTTTGTATTGATTAGTATTGATCTTACGTCAGCTTTACACTTTTGGATGGACAAATATTTAACAGATGGCATTTTAATGTATGTAACAGCTGCAATGTTTTAAGCCAAAAATACTTTGATTTACTCACTGACCCAGTGATACCAGATGTTAATGCCTCCTGCCCGCATTGTGAACGTATCTGGGAAGCTGCAGGAAATATTAAAATATTGCTATTTAGCAGAACAATGCGTTTCCATCGTTATTCACTGAATCATTTTTGGCATAAAAATAAGTAGATGAAAACCCAGCTGTGGACTGGTAGAAAGAACCACGTCAGTCTTCAGATGTGTGTGCGAAAAAGAGAGAAGCTCTCAAAAATAACACTTATTTTTACTTGGATGCTGCTTGAATAATGTTTTTTTTTTCTCCAATGAAACACACTTTAACTGAACGAGGGAAACAGTGACCAAAGTGTGATGGGTAAGCACAAGATAAGTGTGAATGAGATCAGCGCTGAGGACAAGCTAACGACAGACCGCTCATAATGAAGTGTCTGGTTGAGTTTTCATGCCATGACAGTAAAGCTGTTTTAAAGGAGGACCTTTTAGTAAATGTCCCACTAGAGACTGTAACTGAGGCTCAAATGAATGGACTGATAAGACCAAGAAGGGCCTCTAAGTCTTCTAAATGGCCCTGTGACTGCCTTGATGTTGAAAAAACATGGAGGTATTGAGAGAGTTATAACCGGTGTCACTTGTAACTCCCCACGTGTTACACTCACCTCCTCTATTCTCCGTTTTCAATTTTGTTACATGAGACAAAGCTCCTTGCATTCAGGAACATGCAAACCCGCTGGGCAACAATGTTGTTCCAACCTGTTATTAATTGGCCGGTAATTTGTTGTGTTGAGGTATTGACAGTGACAGTGCAGCAATAAAGGGAGTGAAAAGAGCTAATGTAGATCAGATTGTACGCAAAACAGAAAACAAAAAACAGCCATTGTGCTTGTCCAGAGGGACGTTCAGGTGCACACTAATCAGAAAAAGATGTAAAATGATGACTGGAGTTTTTTGGGAGGTCTGACTCTGGTCTGCAGCTCTACGAAGACAATTATACCTCCATTAAACACAGGAAGCGTAACTCAAAGGCCTTGTAAAAGTTTTTCTGTGAAAATGAAGACAGAGGACGACGTTAAGTGCTTCTCAGTGTAATGAAACAGCAAAACTCAAGGCGGTACAGGTTTGCTGAAAAACTCTTATGTGAGAAAAAATTGACCAGGTTGCTGTTCCCACAGCTTGGGATTTGTTGATTACCATCCAAAGTATACAGAGAGAAAACGCCAAAGGGAGAGAAGAGAGCGATAGTTTGAATAAGATGTCCCTGTGGACTTCTGATGCAGTGCAAACAATCCGTAAGCGGATCGTGTTCAGTCCGAATGTGTTGCCATCATGTGCGAGTCGACTATTTGTTTCCACTTGACGAGAGCAGAGATTTTGACAGAGTATTTTAATATTTAGCTGAAGGCAAAAAACTTCACTTCATCCATTGTGTTAATGATGAGGACTGAGCTGAAGACAGAGCTGTCAGTGCCTTCCTAAAATCCTCTGGATAATAAACAGACTGCTGCTAGAGGGAATTTAATCACCAGAACAAACACACAGACACAGACACAGACACAGACACACACACACACACACACACACACACACACACACACACACACACACACACACACACAAACACACATATTTGCAGTTTATCAATACCACCAGACATCTACAAAATAAGACTGCATCCCCTCTTGTGTGCACGTTTACAAGCCTAAAGGATGATCTCATTTATGTGCACACACACAAACACACAAATATCAAATGTCGTAATATTCAATCCAGACATCTACAAAGTACAACAACCTGCACATGCATACGTGCACAAACATATTCACATACACATAAACACACAATGATGCAGGCATCTGGTCCTTGTTACCTGTTTAAAACCTAAATCAAATCACCTCCTTCCATTCTTCACTCGGGGGTGGGGGCGGGGTGTGTGTGTGTGTGGGGGGGGTTTCCTGCTGTTTGACATAACAGGTTTCAGCACCTAATTTCACTGTTTAATGTCCATTTTGGTGTTGATCCTATCACTGCGAGACAAGCCACTGGGGCTGCTGGTGAAATGTAAATTGTGTGAGTTTTATTGAGCGATAACATGTACAAACAGCACATCTCTTAGAAAAGAAGAGGAAAATACGGATGCATGTTTTCCAATTTACATCAGAAAAATTACAACATCATACTTGCAGTTGGATGTTTTTTTTTTTTTTGCAGTGACAGCAGCAACGTAATAGCTTGTTTCATGACTTGTAAGAGGGGGACCTCTGACTGCAGATCCCAGCAGGCCCTGAATGTACAGCGTACAGTTGGAGACACACACCAACATTCAGCACGCAGAGGAGAGAACATGTGGTGTCACACACACACACACACACACACACACACACACACAAACAAGTCTGCTTCTCATCATCTGCTATAGAAAGCAGCCCTCTGTCTGTACAACCAGATACAGATGAATTTCAATGATGTGATACATTTTTTCCTCATTTCTCTCTGCATCTGTCTCTCAGACACAATGGGAGAAAGAGGTACTATCAGTTTGCAGTCCACATAATTGACATAAATATTAGGTACTGTAAGTACAACTGAACAAAAATGACCTAGGTTTTTTGTCTTTGACAATGAGCCCATCATTCTGTGAGCAAAAATAAACAATTGTGCTCATTTGACCAACAGTCAAAAGAGTGTTCATCTTGACTAATGTTACATGCTAATGTTAGCTTGCATAGGTTGCTCTCCGTCTGCATTCAGTACTCATTGGGTAGTGTAGCCAGGCTAACAGTGTATTGTTGCTTACGTTTCGCTCTGTAGGTTCCTACTCGCTGCCTACAGAAGAACACAGGCAGAGCGCAAAGATATTTTGACATGTCGCAATAGGAAAAGCACAGATGTAAAAAAGAAAATAAACGATGGCTACACTTCAGTTATCTGCTTCAGTATCAGGATCCTGTTATTGTGCATACTAGTTTATTATCACACTTTGATGGCTGACTGGACACTTGGATGCGCTGCAATCTACCATGGTGAGTTCAGGCGCTGTGGGAGAGGAGAAATCCCTGTTCCTGTGCACTGTGTACATGCACAGTTATATCAGACTACACACAAGGAAGCTAGACTAAACAGCATTGTTACATATGCGGAAAGTTTGTGTGCGTTTGGAGCAGGTGCTCTCCATTTCATGCTTCCTGGGACCAATTGACCAGGAAACATTCCAAATCCTGTTATACTTCTGTGCTTTACTACAAATTACTGATGTTTCTTATACAAAGAGGAAAACAAAGAGGACGAGGATGCAAGAGTAATAGAAGACAGAGAAACACACAAGGAAGAGTGAATGTGAGTCACAGAGCAACAGAAAGAGAAACTGGTAAAAGCAGAATAAAAGAAAAAACCGACAGCAGAAAGAAAGGGAGAAAGAGATACTTAGAACAAAATAGAGTGACAGAAATGGATACAAAATGACAAGAATGGGGAAAAAAGAAGTTGACAGGGAATCCAAGAGCGAGCATAAAATGACTATTATGTCGATGTCTACTGAGCGGAGCTGCTGTTTTCCTGCTGAGCGTCTGAACCACTGACAGCCGAGCATCAGTCAACATCCTAACACATGTCCTCATCGAGGTGGGAAGCCACTTACAGAAGAGAGAGAAAAACACTCAGCAGCTTCCCTCCCTGCATCTGATTTCCCCTTCTTGCTCTTTTTTTACGTGGTTTTCCAGGCAAGTCCCCCACTGAGCAGTGCGCTCAGCCTGCCAGGGTGCAGCTATATTGCGTTTGGATCAAACAAATACCTCTGCTTCCAAAGCCCCCCCCCCCCTTCCTCTTTTACTTTACTTTTTTCCCTTTTCTACATCTGCCACCTTTCTGCACTGTAGTTTACCCAGCTACATTTTTTTGCATTTCTTTTATTATGTTTCTGTATTACTATCCTCCCTACACTGTGTGTTAGTGGCCTAGGAGCTGCCAACAAACTTTTAAATTATAATTTAATAAATGCTCAATGATCCTTGTTAGCACTGATCAGACCAAGTATACCTGATTCATTTAGTACAGGGGTCCTCAATGTTTTTTAAGCCAAGGACCCCTTAACTGAAAGAGAGATGGAGCAGGGACCCCCTACTACATATACTGTATGAAATGAAGTTGCATAATAAACTGGGCCTACAATAACGTGAAGGGCAGCCTAAAGCCTTTAATCAGCCACAAGTACACAGGGGTGTGGAAAAAGGGGAAAGCATACAGTCTTTTTACCAACTCCTACATTAGGCCAATGAGGTGGGATCAGGGAAGAACTTGCTTGGGTTTCCTCCTTAAGAAGTGTTAGGTAGTTTGCTTGTGGGGTTAGTACTGTAGTAGCGTTCTTTTTCCCTCAAAGGGGCATTGTTATGCTATGAGTAGCGGGCAAGGCAAATCTCACATTAGCGCCTAGTTTTGCTAAGACACCAAAAACAAGGAAGTGGCAGTACCAGTAGGTGAGTGACTGCCGTGGTGTGGATTTCTGTTTGCGTGTAAGGTAAATATCCACATAAAGTTCGGTAAAATATGAAAATGGTTATCAGTGTTAGCAGATGAGATAATGGTTAATTTAGAACACTTGAGGTTGATGAATGAAGATTTTGTATTCCTGACGGTTTTTGTAGATCTGTAAATGAGTTTTGTGTACGTATCGCCGCCACGCTGAGGGCAACACTGAACAGCGGGATTAGCGTGAGTAATGCCAAAGTACATGTATAAGCAGAATTATCTCATAACAATGTATGCTGAATGTTAAAAGAAGCTATGTCCATTTGTATGTTTTCTGCTTAATCTAGAGGGGAGATATATGTGTGTTGAAATCCAGGTGTGTGTGTCTTGGAGCACAGGCTGCACACTGGAGTAACAGTGAGTTAATTATATTCTTCTGAAAATTGTTTCTGAATTGTAAGAATGTATTTTTATATTTCTTATGGAATCAAAGTATTTTATTTGGAAGTGACTATGAGTTTTGTAAGTGTGGCTTTACAAATGTGCTTAACAAATGTTTTTTTTTATTTTCTTTATTTAGAGAGGTGCCACTACTAGAGTTAGCTTACGTCTGAGGTTCAGTTTAATGAAGTTGAGCAATATGAGTTTGAGCCTGGGTACTGTTGCTGTGGGTAGCCCCCACCAGTGTTCATCAAGTGCTAAGGAGAACTGTTAAAGCTGACGGTTTTGTCAGACAAGGAAGTAGGGAAAAGTTATTCTGTTTGGTTGTATCTATAATCGTCCTAAATCCTCAAATATAAAAAAATCTGTATTAACGCTGTTCTTTATTAAGCTCAGTCGGGGAATAAAAACCCACAACAAAAATAATTTTATTTGTGTTCGGTCTCATCATTCTTGAAAAGGCCACACATTGTTTTATAAATCATGTTTTAATGTTAAAACATACATGTGGCAAAGTGAATCCTTAGGATTACATGTATCTGTGGATAGTGACCACCTAGGCCAGTAAGCAGTGGGGATTTATATTTGCTTACAATATGTTGGATTCATGTTAAGACTTTTTAATTTCTGAAAAAAACAATAATTTGGAGGCCCCCCCTGCATTGACTCTGATGACCCCCTAGGGGTCCCGGACCCCCTGTTGAAGATCCCTGATTTAGAAGACTGTTGACTGCATGAAAGTCACCATGATGTCAGAGAGTGTCGAATAGGGTTGGGCATTGTTTAGATTTTAATGATTCTGATTCCAGTTCCGATTCTTCCTTTCGATTCCGGTTCTTATCGATTCTCGATTCCGATTCTTTGATGGGTGGAGTAGAAACGGGTCACATGCTTATTTCACAAATAAGAGGAAAGTTTTATTTTGATTCAATGGTGGGTTGCAGTTTTACTGGGCTTTTTCAATGTAAAATAAAGCCCCACTAGAGCGCTGCTTACTGGGCTCCATGGCTGCAACACAACGAGCACCTGGCCGCTTCGGAAACCAAAACTTGCGCATTTAAAATTTGGAACCAATAATCAGATTTGAAACCAAATCCTCCAAACTATTCCAAACGATTCCAAGTAGGAATCGGTTCTCGATGCCCAATCCTAGAGTAGTCGAACTCCTTACAGCAGCATAATAAATGATGTTTTCCCTCATTCACTGGGGACGCTGTGTCTCTAATGTGGCTTTCATGTCTTTATCTGTCCTGTTTACGCTGCATGTGTCAGTTGTCGTTGTTAGTCGCAATAGCTGTCATGTCAGTGTCTGGTTAGCTGGATGACTCCGTTTATTTTATATCTAATCTGGTGTGCTGTTGCTTTTTTTTCCTGAATTGCTGATGGCTCTTTTGTTTACGCAATTTATTTTAAATGAGTCCTGCTTTTAGTTGGCTTGTTTGGCAATTTAGTGATGCCATAAATCGAGAAGGAAACAAAGGAGATGAGAGGGATCTCAAGACTCTGAGATAATGCTTAATCTCAAATCCTACAATGAAGGTGTCAAGGAGCAAAGGTCGCACACACTCACAGACACATGCGTCACATACAAAATACACCACACAAGCTTGGATCTCAGCCAACAGCTGTCAGTATGTTAATCAATCATCCCAGCAAATCAATCAGTCAGTCAGCAAATTGGTCAGTTAAGCGTTCAATCAGGATATCATTCACCCTGTAAGCAGACTCTGTGTCTGCCTTCTCAGTGTTATTTTAACAGCTGAAACTCTACACATCCTCATCTCTCAGAGGGACAATGACACCAGAGATGCTCCCCTGTGGCCTCATCCTACCCCTTATCCAAAGACACCACTGTTTCGAAGGGGTGGAATGGAATTAACAGGACACAAGTAGAGGATGCTGGTGCTCAGATGAAATAGCAAATCAAGCCAGACTATAGTGTTTCCTATCATATTTTTAGACATGATAATGTTTGACAAGGACAATGACAGGATCAATGTCTGACCTCACTGACCTTATCTGGTTAGCAATAAAGCTCTGGCACCCGTCAGTAGGTTCAAGTTCTGTAATTATGCGCACCTCAATACAACAATGTACAAAACGTATTGTTTATTTCATTTGACCTGACCTCAACCCCAGCGTTAATACTCAGGCTACTAGACGGAGGCCTGGCTTCTGTCTCTCTGGAGCAAAACAGAGAATCTAAGTCCAACAAGAAAGAGAGAAGCTGTAGAGTGGAGATGGAGTCCAGGCCTGGACCGGAGTCAGGCTCAGTCGGGTCTCATTATGGACACTTTAAATGTTTCTGGGTGACACCCAGGGCAACTGTGGGTGGGGGGGTTTGGACTTGGACTTGGTGCTTGGGAAGAAAATGTACGCCTCTTGTAGACCACTTTCAGAGTTTCCAAACATGTTAACAAGGTCTTTCACATTTCCACCCTGTCCTTTCTGATCAAAAAACAAAAAACAAAACCAAAGTAACATGCTGAACTTTTGTTTGGCAGGATGTTCAAATGATGTTATAAACATAAACTGTGGCATGACCTTCAAAACCACTGGTATCCACTCTCCAGGCATCGTGTGACCGTCCTTCATGCCCGAGACCAAAAATGATTACATGAGCTGCCATGGCCTGTATAATGAGCAAAGACTTTTAGCTCTCTCTTAGTAAAGAGAGGGAATGACTGATGTGTAGAGATCAGCAAACAAATACTTAACCTTCAACAACCCCTTTTAGGAAGTCATAAGGATTGCATAAAACATCAAGCAAAACCTGAAGCTCCAGCCCACTAACTCAGCCCAACAAAGACACACTATGTGGTTCACTTCACACACAGCGAAACAAGCAAACGGTGCAGTTCAACAACTAAAACCAGCAAAGATTTGAACTCACTGAGTCAAGCCAACAACAATGTTCACTGGCTAAAAGCAACCAAGTACTCATGTGGGGCCTAATGTGGCGTATGCACAAAAGAAGACGTACGCCGCTCTCTACACAATAATTGGGATTTATAAAAAGCAAACATGAAGGGAAAACGGACAGACACGCTGACCCAGGCGTACGCACAGAAACAGGTGAAATGAGAAACGGCGACACCGACGGGAGATGAAACACGTGAAACACGTGAAACTGAGACCGTTGTGTAAAATAAATCAAAATATTGCCTCTCATTGCTGATATGAAGAATTCACAAAGCCATTCTTAAAATTAATATCCTACACAAACACCTGTTTGATCCATCTGCGGTGAAAAACAGACAAAATAAAACAAGATACTATCGTAAATTCAAATGAAGATATATTTGCGAAAAAAAACTCAAACACTCTGTAATTATATTGGCCTGTTATGGAATTTATTCTCATGAATAATACGATAAACAGGACAAATAATGTTTACACTGATGCTGTTTTCGATGCCTCCCTCTGGCAGAGCACATCATTTTAATATGGTCATTATATATATATATATATATATATATATATAGTGTATAGTATCATATTGTTTTCTACAGTGTTTATTTTAATGGCTTTAGATCATTTTATTTTTGTTTTAAATGTTGGTTTTTATTGTAGGTCTAAAGCATGTTTTAACCATTGTGAAAGGTACAATAGAAAGTTTTACTAATTACATGCTCGTTGCGCAGAACTATATTTACAATTAGATTGATTCCGACACCTTTAGCTTTTTAGGTACAATCAAATGAATTGGTAGAAAAAGGCATGCCATGCGTAATGACGCACAATGGCTGGCTATGCACTGTTGGGAGATGTGGCAAAGTGAGACCGACGGCAAGAAGACTTTCTGGCAAACGAGGACGAGTGGCCTCAAAACCGGTTCTGACTGCCTCGAGCTGTCCTGTTGGATCTCTGTGCTGTTTTGGGCCCAGCGTTACAGAGAGCACTCGGAGAAACACTTGACGTCTTATTTTGTGCGTATGCCACATTTATAAATGAGGCCCCTGGCCAAACTAACAGCATCATGTTAATGTATTGAGTCAGTTCTCTCTTTGGTTATAGAACTATAAAAAATGACTGAAGGCTAAAAGTCTAGGGCAATAGCAGCTCTGTGACGTGGTTCTTAAGCACAGCAGCGTTTTGAACTAAAGTCTAATGTTAGCATGCTAATATACAGATGTTTAGTGTGTACCATGTACGCCAGTGGTGTCAAACATACGGCCCGTGGGCCAGAACCGGCCCGCCAAAGGGTCCAATCAGGCTCACTGGATGACTTCAAAGTGTAAAAATTGCAGAGAAGTAATTCATTTCAATTCCATATTTACCACTTTAATCTCAGAGAATATCCAAGTTCTTTTTCCGTAAATTTGTGACTTTAATTTTAGAAATTCTGGGTTTTTTTCTCGGAATATTACCCCTCTTTCCCGGGTCCGTAACATTATTTTTTTTCCTACAATGGCCTTGTCGTAGCAGAAGCAACTTGCGTTTGCCAACATCAAGCTGACAAGAAACTCTGTTGGACACCCCTGATGTACACCATCTTAGTTTAGCAGGTTTATAGTGTGGTAACATTCGCTTCTTAGCACAAAACAAAAATATAGCTGGGACTAATGGGAAGATCATTAGTTGGCCAATAGTCGTGAAGAAATTTCACTCAAAACTACAAATTTCTACCTAATGGTTTTGCAAGAGGAAAAGTCAGGGGCTCATCAAAGTTGGTAGGTTCCCTCTATAGGGGCGATGAATGTCCTTACAAATATCATAGCAATCCAACCAACAGGATGGCTAAAATTAGGATAAAAATTGCAGCATTTTCATTTTGTTTTCACATTTTTTGCAATAAAATTAGATACATGTTAAAATTTGTAAGGCTGACACGAAATAACTTTTTTAGGGGTGACACACAGTCTGGGAGTGAAGGTTTGCCTGAGAAGACCTCTTAAATTGCACAGAAAGTTGGATAATTCTCATTGAATTGTGGTTTGTTCTGCTTTGGCTAACAATGGTTCTGATTTGGATTGCTTTCTGTGGGAAAAAACATAGGACACATTTTTCCAGTTAGCTCGTTTGTTGCATAAATATTAAAAGGATTGGGTTTGAGATAAAAATCTTGAAAATGGGTGCAGGGATTAGTTAATTTTGTGTTAATTCCTGGAAGGACTAAAAGAGTTTTTAAAACGCACAGCTACACAATAAACATTCATCCACATTCCACTATGAAACACAGGGAAAAACAACTTGGATAGAACAATACTTTCATGAAAGGGATTTTCAGGATCCATGTGTATCGTTTTAAAGGCTGGAAATCACAAGATTACACTCGCTCAAACTGTAGCTTGGCAACAGAAAGGGGAAAGGGAATGCAGCTACAGTATATCTTATGAGACGCATGTGAATGCCAGTTGTAAAGAGGCCTTCCTGCCTCCAACAGTCAGCATGCAATCACATATAGGCAAACCCTGCATGAATGGTATAATGAGTCAAGACAGGAAGTGGTTGTGGTTAAAATCTTATGTCTAATGTCTAGTGATGCTGATAAACATGTAGTCACATCCCGCATGGCTGTATGTGTGCACTGTGTGTGTGGAAAGCAAGTGAGTGAACACCCCATCCTTAACAGATGAATGGTGAATTTGAAAGCAAAAATGTGCGTAAGAAGCCAAGTGAAATGATACCAGAGACCCCCACAAAGACACTTCAGAGGCGAAAACTCTGCCAAAATGACCAAGGCCTGTGTGACTCAGCCTTGAGTTATTTCGGGAGGCAAAGTCCAGAAACACTGATTGTAAGCATTCCTTTTTTGTTCTAACCTAGTTTTTTTGTTTGCTTTTTTTCTCTCTCTCTCTAATACAGCACTGTTTTCATCCAACCACATGCTCTGCACTTGGTTGTACTGTGGATATGTGTTTGTGAAGGAAGGTGAGACAGAGAAAGTAAAATAGGAGAAGTCGGAAGAATATGGAGGCATGATCCTCATTCAGTTACTACCTTCACTCGGTCAGATCCTCTCGCTTGATGCATGACAGTATTACTGTATTATGAGACCTGCATAAGCATATTTTCTATGTGTACAGTATTTGCACAGATCATGTACTGTAGTGCAAACAGCCCAAACATTGCCCAAACAATCAACTTGCAGCTGCAGTTATGTTCATCAACAATTCATTTGCTGATAATCGATTTGCATAATCGATGAATCTGCTGTTTATAAAATTCATGATAAGAGCCAATCATAATTTGCTAAAACCCATGGGGACATTTTCAAATTACTAGGTTTGTCTGACCATCAGTCTAAAACCCAAAGATAGTTAGTTTACTATCATCTAAGACCAAGAAAAGCAGCAAATCCTGTGTTGGACAGTTCAGGACTACTACAGGTGTGCATTTGGAGGATTTTTCACCATTAAACTTTAGCATAAACCTTTCATGTGTGGCTTGTATATAAAACATTCAAACTTGACTTAGCTTGGCACTGGTACAGTACGTGATGCTGCTAATCTCAGTAAGTGCTGATCCGTTCAGGTGCTGGAAACATCCCGCTTGTTGTGATGTACAAAATACGTTTCAGCTCCAGCTAGCCATTTCTAATTTCAGTTTCTTCTACATATATAACACTCAAGTGTATTCTGTTGAAATGGAATCAGACAAAGGTCACTTTTCTCAAAACGCTAGCAGAAATAATTACATTAAGATACCCTTCCCTCTGTGCGATGATGCTGCAGAAACAAATGATCTCTGCTTATGAACTCTCTAACTCTGAACTCTCTTCACTCTGAAGATACCATGGAATACAAAACTATAATGATCCCACTGGGGGAGCTTGATCATTGTAACAACGAGAGAAGTATAGAGTATGGAAACAATAAAAATCAATCATGCCTCTATGACTTTTATCATCATCCTTACTTAATCTGAGTAAGGGCCTGAGCTCCCATAGTGTAGCGTGATATTATGGGTGTTATCTGCTGCAGTAATGAGCCATGCAGGGTATTTAAACCAAAACGACATGCCAATCAACTGAAAGGATGATTTACAGTTTAGTGGAGCTCATCAGTGCTGTCACAGTTGGACTCCACAGCTGAGAGTGTTTAGAGAGAGAAGGTTCAGAAAGCAGCAGAAAATGAACTCTCATCATCATAAACCTGCAGTAACTTCCAGCACAGACAATACAGAGACATGCATAAACATGCATGCTCACACACATTGATATTTCTCAGAATCTGGGTTCGAACCATGTATATTTGGATTGGCACGGCTGAAATCTGACCTCCAGTGAAGACAGAAAGAGAACATGAAACGGCCAGAACAATAGAAATGTAGAAATCGAGCTGATTCACCCTCATCGCTGTGAAAGCCACAGCGGAGGAGGAGGAGACCTGCGGCCGGCAAGGTCTTTGTTTAGATGGTGAGAGCAGTGAGGGTTTACTTCTGCACAACACCACAAAACCCTCTGAGACAGAGACATTACATTCACATTTTAGGCATGTAGCCTAAAAATAATTCCACAGAAGAAGACAACGTAAAGACCGGGAAGACCAACATTTTCAGCAACCAAGTGCAAGAAGTAGAAAGAGTCAAAGTGCACGACAGCAGGTTGGACAAATTTAATACAGGCAGTTTCTATTGGGACAAATAAATAATCGTAAGAAATTGTTCTATATTTCTTAAATATCTCTGTTAGACTTTTTTAATAAAATCTCATGCATCATGTTAAGTGCCGCCATTATTTAAGTACCATAAGTACCATCATTTGCTTCACTGTTTTGATAGCAACTTAGCCCACTTTCTTTGGAAAGGTGTGAATTTTTTCCAAATGGTTAACATGTCATCTTCAATCAACTCTTGAAATATAACCGTTTCCCAGATTGTTTGAATGTGAGAGAGTAGTGCCAGGTGAAGAAATAAGAGAAGAAAACCAGAAATGATTGGAAAATGTCCAGCCTGTCTGAACACGGCAGAGCTGTTGGTAAAGATTAGTCTGTTAGACTGACCAGGTCCGGGTCAAATACAGTTTAAAAACGTCAATTGTCCAATCAAAGCTTAGCAACCGTAACTAAGCACGGCAGGCCTGTCAAGCTTAGGATTTCTCCGCATGCATTGCAGTTGCTCTAGTAGTATCGCCTCTCCAAAACCAAAAACACAAGAGCAAAAGTAGGGTATAAGAAATAGGCCTACAGCTAACTACATTACTACCAACAGTGCTAACCAAGTGTTACTTCCAAGGCCAAAAAGCACATAATTAATTATTTGTAAGAGGAGTTAAGTTACGTTAAAATAAGCCCCGTTCCCGACAAGCACATACACTGTGTAGTGTAGGAGAGACTTCAGACATTTGGTCCAAAGTATACTGAAGCACACAGACTTCCGGCTACAAACTTTAGGGTGCATCTTCATACACTGTGTAGTATTTCCCCACTGAGGACGCAGGCCATGGATGAGTTCGGAGTTCATGCTAACGTTAGATAGCCATCAATTGCATATTTAAAACCTTTCTTTCTTTTGATACGACGTAGCTGTAAACATTAAAACATTTGGCTGGAGACAACATTTTCAAACTGACTCATTAAGCTCACGCCAGTGTAATTTGCTAGCTAGCGGGGTCATCACTATGTTTCTATGGTCCTATTCTCCAATAACCTGAAATGCCAGATGATTTCATACACAGAAACATCTAAGAAGCTGTCATTGTAAACAGTTTGGGCACTTTCAAAAAATAGCAGGTGATTGGATGACTGTCACGTCCGCCATTGTTGTTTTGAACGAACAGTCGTGGCCGTCACGCACACATAGACCACGCACTTAGCAGCCAGTAGCTCCTGATTGATTGGAAGACGGATTTTCGTCTGATATGTGATCCCGCGATTCTCACGTGATGGTATCGCGAGAATCCTGCTGGCGTGCTCACAGGGTCCTACATAAAGTTTCAAATTTTGGGTTGAAAGCGGAGACTCACACGATCACGGTAAATTGAACCTTGTGAAATTACGTCATACCATTCCAGAGCCATACGTCCTCCCAAAGTTGTTCTGTTGCTTTTCTTCATTGTTGAGTTGGTCCAGTCTAGTGTTGAGTTTGGAGCATGTATGTCTCTTGATATAAACTAACATTGTAAGAGATTGGTAAGCGCTACTGTATCTTCGCAATAGATCCGCTCCCCTAGCTAGCTACACCAGCTTAAAACTTCCATCAAGATTTGGCACATTTGGTTAAAATGACAAATGTCAATCCTGCTTTTGTCTGACTAAGTTATTTAGATAGTGGTGGTTATTTAGAAACTGGTCTCAGACCTATATTACATCCAGCCAGACAAACTACAACTTAAACTTTCAGTCTGTCCAAACAGATTGAAATATGTGATAGCCGCTTCATCAGCTCTGTCTGTACAACATACTGCTCTCATTGAAACAACATTGAAAGTAATATTTATGGACAGACACAATGGATCAATCTGGTCGTTCCTTAAGTCATTTGCAAAAATCAATTTGATCTGGACTGCCTTGGGAAACATGGCAAGGAAAATACAACCTCATCTAATCCGCCTTCTCCTGCAGCACACATCTCTTGTAGAGCCGGAAATTAAACAAGACACAGAGCCTGTTACAGTCTAACCTTGACAGTAAACAGATCAGATTGTCTGGCCTCACACCAGACCTGGTGCCTCATTTATTAAAGGATCCTCTTACAACCAAATCCAAGCCAAAGTTTGGTTTCACAATAGATCTAAACGTCAAAATGAGGGATTAACATTTATTTTCTCCTGTTGTGTACGATGTATCATGAGCTAAAGGTCTTACAACCTGACACAGCATCTTTGCATTGCATTTATTTATTTCCTTCAACCTTTGTTTCAAGATGCTCATAAAATATGATATCAAAGGGATTTTTAAAAAGATAGAAGTGCAAGAAAGGAACCAATTTCATACCATTTAAAAACTGCCCCATATTCCTCTCATTTATCATCTTTGTTGCATTCGCCCATTACAAAAACACTGATGATTCAATAGTTAAACCAAATTTGGTGTTTATAATCAATGTACGCAGTCTGTAGTCCATGTCTTCCTGTAGATAGATACAGTGCAATAGAAATAATAAAAATAGCTTATCACATTCTCTTCTGCCAGACTACTTGTACTTTTTAGGTTATAATGCAGGCCTAACTCCCTGAGGGGGATGCCTTCCCTAAATGTTTTAGCTCTGGACCCAAGCCGAAGAAGTTTAAATACAAATTATGTTTTACAAGCAAGGTTGGTGGAAGTTAGTTCAGTGCAGAGGAAAACTGCAGAACAAGGAAAGAAATAAAAAGTTTCAAAACTGACATTAGTCCCTTCTATTTTCCAAAAATAACAAACTACAACATGAAGTTAGAAAAAAGTATGGTATGACATTTTAGACAGTGAGGAATACAAGCTATGTACCAAAAAAAGAAAAGAAAAAAAGATTCTTAACTTTTAAAGGGACGCTGCTGATGGATGATGAATTTCAACACTGCATCTTCAGTGAAGATCATCATTCAGTCTCTGAGTGATGATCTTCAGGAAATTATTATTATTTTTCTCTCCCAAATGGATATATAGTTTCCAAAGGGGGGATATACAGTGTGGAGTTCTGGTAATGACACAGTTGGGTGGTTTAGTGGTTACAGAAACCATAGCCCCAGAAAGTTTCTGGATCAATCCTTCTTACAGGCATCAGCACTTGTCCTGTCAAAGTGTCCTTGAGCAAATCACTGTTCTGGGAAAGGCAGTCAGCTGAATACCAAAATATAAATGTATAATGTAACTCCCTGTTGTTTCACTCAGCTGTGAACCAAGGGACAGTTGGGAGTCTTACCTGAAACAAGTTCTGTTCTTCCCCCCAGCTCTGACACAGGGATACTCCATGGTCAAGATCTTACTAGCTGGACACTCCGTTCTGAGAAAAGAAAGATGCATTGGAAACAAATGTGATCATCTGGTACTTTATTTTATTAAAGCGACAAAGGTCCAGGACTGGAAGTAAACAAGGGACATTGCTATTCATGGTCGGCCCCTTAAACCCCAAGGCAGGGGGTAAAACCTCAAAAGTACTTTGAGATAAATGGCTACATTATACAGTACATACATGGCATTAGAGTCTGACCGATACTGGAGTTTTGAGGCCGATAGCGACGTAGATATTTGAAAACTCAGGTAACAATACATTGGCTAATATATTGATTTGCTGCTTTTCTTTGTTTTCTATTTCCATAAATCACCAAAATCATCATAAAATAAATATGGGTTTTAGCTGGTTTGTTTTGATTACTTCACCATGGCCTCTGCAAAACCTGGCTGTGACAGGCATTTTTCACTATTTCAACATTGTCTGGGCCAAAAGGTAAATAAATAAAACAAGCATAATCATGAACATAATCCAGATCAATCGATAACGAAAACAACTGTTACAGTAGTTGCAGCCCTATTTTCCATGAGGATCCCATAAATATAGGTTTTCGGCTGTTTGTGTGTTTGATGACTTCATCGTGGTGTCTGCAAAACTGTGACAGGCATCCTTCAAAAAAATGTGATGGGCCAAACATTTAATCTGATAATCGAAAAAAAAAAATTGGCAGAACAATCAATTTTAAAAACAATTGTTAGTTGAAGCCGTAAAACACATAAACAAACCGTTTCCACTTGGTTATTAAAGAATCGTGGCCAAGATATACTGAGTGGGACATTTTAGAGTTGACACATTTGTCCTAACATGTCAGTGCTCTCTGCTGGAAAAACTCAAACTTTGTTTGGCATCTCTGTACTCTGTTACTCATCTGCCGACATATATGCGGATACTAGGGCTGTAACGATATGCGATATGAAACCGAAATCGCAACACACCCCTTCCAACTCCCAGAGTTATCCTTTCCGTCCAGATCCAATGCTACCACATCTTTAAATTACTATTAGTATTAGTCGTTTTGGTGCCTTATCCCCCTTTTGTCGGGTTGGGGGCACTGGTAACGCTAACGGAGGTGTATCGTTACGAATGGCCGCTGTTCTGACTCTGTTGCCTGGGTCTGTTTCCCGATGGTTCAGTAAACTGCTGTTAGTGTCCTTAGCACCGGAGTTAAGTGCTGACCGGGGTTGGATTACTGTAATGATAGTGGCTGGCTGCTAGCTGGCTAGGGGCTGACTGTGGATGTGTGCTAGCTGGCTAAATTACCATTAGATTAGTCGTCTATCTATAATACAGTTAACCCTTACTGATGAATTTGTGGGTTAGCCCAGAGTTGTTAACCGTGGTCAAAACAATCATACTAAAAATAACTGAGCGTGTTGAACGATGTCGTAATCTTATGTTACCCACCAAGAATTAGCTAACGTTATAGACCAAGCATTAGCATTAGCTACCTGTCAACCAGCACCTTTACAGTAGGCACCAAAGCACTTTTTTTCGGTTCCCCTACAGGTTGGAAGAGGAATTGTCCATTACTGTTACCATTACTATTATTCTTATGTCTCATTCGAATGAGTTAATGAACCACTGAAACGATTTTGGAAACATTATTTTAAGGTACAAAAGAATATTTTGTGTTGGATCGATCAATATTGAAATCAATCAATAAATAAGGTCTCTGTTGTATTACTGTGTTGCAAAGTGGCATGTAATCAATGACAAAATGACGCCATGTGGCAGATAAAAGGTTGTATTACGTTTACTGAGTATAACTCTCCTCCAATATACGAACCGAATCGTAGGTTTGGTGTATCGTTACAGCCCTAGCCGATACCGTCTGAGATAAGTTGCAATTGGCCGATATATATAGCAAGAAATATCTTGAAAATAAATGAAATATATTGTGAATGTCAAGATGTAAAGAAAATTAACAACATATATATAATAGTAATAGTCAGTGGTGGGAGAAGTATTCAGATCCTTTACTTAAGTAAAAGTGCTAATACCACACTGTAAATATACTCTGTTACAAGAAAAAGTCCTGCATTGAAAATGTTACTTGAGTAAAAGTATGTAAGTATCATCAGGAAATTTTGCTTAAAATATTAAAAGTAAAAGTACTCAATGCAGAAAAATCATCATTTTTTAGAAACTGGAAACGATCCAAACAGTCAATCAATCAACCAAGTGTTTAATCGGCTAATCATTTTACCTGAACTTGTAGGCCGTTATATTGTTGGGTAGTTTCATTTATAATGAAACATCGTATTTAATACACTTCATGTGTTTTGTGTGCAAAAATCTTATGTAATGTAACTAGTAACTAAAGCTGTCAGATGAATGTAGTGGAGTAAAAAGTACAATATTTCCCACTGAAATGTAGTGGAGTAGAAGTAGAAAGTGGCATGGAAAGAAAAGACTCAAGTAAAGTATAAGTACCTTAAATGTGTACTTAAGTACAGTACTTGAGTTAATGTACTTAGTTACATTCAACCACCGGTAATAGTAGGTTTTATTCAGGTACATTTTACAGCCAGGAACACAATATACACAGTCTATAGTATACTTGGTTTCAACTAAAGACTCCAATGAATATGTAAAGTATGAGGTACATCAATCTCAGTTTATACATGTGAGTTTACACTGAACCTTTAAAGCATAAATCGTAAGGCTCTATATGCGTTCCCTTGTCATTTTAAACAAGATGGAGAGAATGTATATAGGCTACATAAAAACCCAGCTAATAAAGTTGTCTTATTATGGGATTTAACCTGCTGCTCAGCAGTTTACTTGTCAGTGCTTTTCTCTTCTCCTCAGTGCTCCACTCACATCCTCTCCTCACCTCCTGACCTGCTGTGTCCGGGCACCTTATCTGTCATGTTATGTCTGAGCACAAGTAACATTTGGCTCTCTTCACCGCGACCGATTCCAACCATTTGGAGTTTCCTCTTTGCCTTTTGCATTTCCTTGAAAATCACATTAGATTGGACGCGCTACAGCGGTTCATCCAGGGGTCTCCTCTTTGACAGCCTGCTCTCACAGTATGTCGTAAAGAGCAGTAACCAATAAAACGCAGACCAAACTTTATTATGGCTGTTGTCACTGTGTGCTAATCTGACAGGGAAATACTGGTTTTGAGTTTAAATAACAGAAGAAGAAAAAAACGAAACAATGCGCGGTAGCTGTTCCCAAGGCGTTTACAGAACTTTAATCTCACATTCATCTTTAAAAAGACACATCAGTAAACTCTTATTCAGATGGTGTGGTTCAAGTTGAAAAAACATACAAATGAATGTCTTGTCGAGGCTTTTCGTGGAGTTTTGCGTCATGATGGAAACCCCGACATTTGTAAACCACATGCCTGATTAAACGTAATATGGATGAGGCTGACATGGCTTCATCATACTGCCGTTCATTCACAAAAGACAGAGATATTTTTTTAGGATCCTCTAATCAGGTCCATGAGACTTACCTCGAGGTGTCCACTGCAAGCGTCGTCCTGATAGAGCTGGCCCCAGATCCCCACAGGAAAACAACACAGATAGCGCCAAATGGTAAAAGAGTCGCACCATAAAGTTGACCCATGTCCCCTCTGCGCTCCGGGACAGATGATGTGTTCAAGGATAAAACGCCTTCACATCAGCACAACGCTAATGTTTTCATCCGTCAGTGACCTGCGCGGGTAGTAGTATCAAAATATCAGAAATCCTTGTAAAGTATCCCGCAGAGGTGACGCACATGGAGCCTGAGGGATAATAAGTGCTGCGCGGTGCGTCCGGAGCACCGTCCTTAACTTTACGCACTGAGGCAGAGACCCCTTGGAGAGCTACTGAAGGGTTTACAGCCCAGTGTGTTCTCACTAATCCCTCTGGATTTACATTCCTGCCTTTAAAGAAGAGACAAGTATCCCCGAACTGCTCATTGGTGGTGATGACGTATAGTACTACTAATAATAATACAAGTATACATCATCAAATAACTTGAACAGCGCCCTTAATCCCAAAATGTAAATTTATAGTGCTGAAGTCAACACATGTTTTAATTTTTGAAATAAACAAGATCCCAACACACTTATCTGTTAAGTTTGGTTTGGAAAATAGGCTAAGGTTGAATGGAGGAGGACTAAAAAATAAAAGAAAGATTTTAAAAATAGCCTCCATGTAGAGGTCAATTTTCTATGCATAATCATCTGCTCATTATTTCTGTTTTTTTAATCATATTTGCAATCACAGCCTGATTACTTGAGCTGTAAGCTTAAAGTTGGCCTGCATGTACACTGCTATTTGATTAACCCAGCACACAATATACATAATTAGTTTTTTGTTCACATGATTATGATGAATTGCAATATCCACATTAACATCTCAACACTAATGAACTCATGCGAGCCCTGTTGCTTGTACATGTTTGTTTCTTTTTATAGGCGCTGAAAAGAATATTCTTCATTACTTTCACATGTCTTTCTTATTACTGTGAAATAAATAATGTCTGTGCTGGCCAGCTAAGAAGGTGCTGTGTCTTTATTCATCTGCTTGACATATGGTTAATATAAAATGACATTAATACAAATTAGAGCCTATCCTGAATGAGTAATTGAATGAAATCAGAGCCAAATTGTACAGTATTGCTTAACCTTTTCTGCCTACAGAACATGTTCAGAAAAAAAAACTATAGTAATCCTGTAATACATTTTAGTAGCATATTACACATACATCCCTGCAAAACTGTTAGTGCATTCAGTAATGTATATACTAACACTTTCATATAAGATTGAAGAAATGGCAGATAGTAGAATAAGGTATCATCAGTTCACACAGAGTATCACACACAGCACAAGTCCCTTTCTGAATAAAAACACTTTGTTGTCCCTGAATATGATATTTTATTCAGAGTGATTTGGTTGCCAGTTGCATTACTTGAGTTCCTGATGATTCCTCAGAAGAAATAAAGGGTTATTCCATTGTTGTGAGATCAGATCTGACCAATAATCACCTCAGTAGAAAGCACGGCGCAGTGGTCAGTGGATGGTCAGGCGATGTTAGGTAACTCTGTACTCAATGGTCTCTTACGCCGCCTATTCCCTGTGGTGCATGGGGTTCTTGGCCACCGTTCAATAGAAACAGCTGGTTTTATTCACCACAAATGAATCATGTTAAAAATACACATGCACTCACTTACACACATACTGTATACATGCATGCACATGGTAACTTGGTCTTCTAGCACATCAAATTAAACTGCATGGTCTCCTTTGGCTCCATTCCCTCTAGAATCAAATGAATTCATAAAATATATAAAGCAACATTATAAAAGAACCGCAGCAAAAGGCAGCTGTTGAAATGGCAGTCTCTGCTTCATTATTACGACCACACAGGTCACAGTTTCTCTTGTTCCCACGAAGGAGAGTCTCCTTTCTTGGTTTACTTTGGTTGTGGTTTTTATTTGGTGTTTGTCTATCTGCTTATAAGCAGACTGAAATAAATGTGTTTTTCATTGAGGGCTGGGGCCACCTTCTGCCTAGCGACCAACTTCATGTCATACATGGATAAAACTGCCAAATTGTGGAACACATAAAAGCCAGTACCTTTAGAGGAGATTGTAAACTTGTGGCATAAAATGGGCACAGCTTTGTTGCTCATCACCTTAAGCCACCGTGAATATGGTGCATTTACCACTTAGTACAACTTACTACTAATCAGCTAACATAACAACTAAAGTTCCCAGTGGACTACTTAAAGGCATGCACTGTTTGTACTGATCTGATGAAGACACTGAGCAAATTGCGCTAATTGCAATTGGGAATTTTGTTATGATTTGACAGTTGAAACAAAGCCATTTTCTAGACCACGTGTCAAACTCAAGGCCCGCGGGCCAAATTCCGCCCTTGGCACGTTTTGATCCGACCCGCATATATCACTTTAGCTTCACAATAAATTTTGGCCCTCCTAGTTGTGCGCCAAAACAAAAAAGATGGAAAACCGTTTTTTAAAACTGTATTTACGTGACACTCAAAGCAGAATTTGTCAGATTTGTCGACTTTGAGACTCAGAAATTTCCCACAGAAGCAGAGAGTTTGCATATTCAGGCTGAGAAACAGGTTGCTGTGACTCAGCTGTGCGGTAGCCTACTTTGAAAAATGTAATCAGAATGATTGCTTTGCTTGATTTTTGCAGAGTTTTTAAGGGCTTTATGTTGACCAAACTGTAAGTGAAACTATATGGGACATGCCATCATACAGTCAAAATTTTTTTTTACTTTTTCAATTAAATAAAAGCATGTCAATAAACTATACATTTCTGGCCATAGATGTGATTCTCATAGCGTGGCCCTTAGTGAAATTGACACCCCTGTTCTACACCATTCAGTTCAGACCAGTTTCTTCTACCTCCTGGGACTCCTGGGAAAAGTGTGCATTAAATGAAAATAATAATAATCTTTTTAGCCATTTAACACCCACTTGTCTACTAAAAGACACACTAAATCATAACTGTCTTTTTGCGGTTTTTTTCTGCTATAATCTAGAACTTTCAAGTACTTTCATTGCAGGACCCAATGAGTTTTTAGCAACAATACACCGTCAACAAAACTCAAATGACATCAGGAATACTTCAAGGATGTGTGTGGTTTCCATTCTTATTTCTGCCCTACATTAGCTTCAGGAGCACAGGCCTTGATGATAATATCTCTGTTGAGTATGTGAAAGACATTAGCCTCTCTAGAAGCGTTATCTTTTTAAGTCTCTTCTTTCAGACAAGTCCATGCAAGTGGAGGCATTTGCACGTGTGAAATGGTATGACCCTGAATGGCTCATGGAGGTAAGAGTTACAAATTCCTTGAATGTAATACATGTTGTTGTTGTATCTGGTTGGAGAGTTTATGGCTCCAATTGCTCACGTGGTGAAGAGGCATCAAAGCTCCTTCATCAGTTCAAAGTACTGACCCGCGCAAGTATGTCAGTTGATGACCTACTGCTGGTTTTGGTTCAAGTTTAGATCATCAAACAAGGCACTGCCCCAAATCGCTGCAATCTCGCAGCTCAAGGATGTGATGAATCCATCCCTGCCACTACATGGCCTTCACTCGTACAAAACTGGAAAAGTATTCCCTCCACCAGGACACAGCATGTCCAGCTGTCTTTACACACTGCAGTCTTTAAAGGAAAATGCCGACTTATTGGGACTTTTGCTTATTAACCGTATCCCCCAGAGTTAGATAAGTCCATACATACCCTTCTCATCTCCGTGTGTGTTGTAACTCTGTCTGACGCACCCACCGCTAGCCTAGTTTAGCACAGATCCTGGAGGTAAACAGCTCCATCTAGCCTACTGCTCCCAATAAGTGACAAAATAATGGCAACATTTTCCTATTTACATGTTGTGATTTGTATAGTCACAGCATGTACAAATTAACAAGGTCACATGAGACACAGTCATCTTCTAAACGTATACATACTGGGAACTATATTCTCAGAAGGCGAAGCATTGCTACTTGGGCGGAGTGATTAGCGCAACACCTGAAAAGCACCGTTGTTACTCGCTGCACCTCACCACAGGGCTTCTCAGGTGCTGCGAGCAAATCACTCCGCCCAAGTAGCAGAAGTAGCAGTGCTTCGCCTTCTGAGAATATAGTTCCCAGTATGTACAGTTAGAAGATGGCTGTGTCTCATGTGACCTTGATATTCGTACATGCTGTGACTATACAAATCACAAAATGTAAATAGGAAAATGTGTAAAAAAGTGTTCCTTTATCTTCAACTTTGACTCTGATAAGCGTGACGCCTTTCTACTCTTTTTCAAAGAAATTGTATGGTTTAATCATTTCTTTACCTTTGAATAGACTCCATTTCTCAAACCATTTCTCAAATCATTTCTCAAACCATCTCTCAAACGCTCCTTCAAACAAACATCACTTCTTTCAATGTTGTGCTGTCAGTCTTTTTTAAGCGCCGGTGTCCCCTTTCTGAAAGTAAGAAGAAAAACTGTCTTATACATTGCGGACATTACACAATGTTAAGAGAGAGGATACTGCACTTACTTTTGTAGTTTTTGGCATTCATTGATATTTAATCCAGTCAAACGCCTGCACAACAGAGACATATTTGTAATCTTACAAATCAAAGATCAAAATTAGAAAATGACTATGACTAATTCTATTTTCTCTATTCTATTTTCTCATTATGCTTTTTGTCCTTACAGTTTTTGTTATATTATTAACATCTCCCTTGCTTGATAAACGTAACCCAAGTGTCATAAACGCTTGTCACAGAGCTGCACAGAGACAACTTATTTTTGCAAGTGTGCTCAGAGGACATCACACAGACATCATCTGTGTGAGTTATTCATAATTAATAGTCTTTTATTGCCATTAGCAACACCCCCATCGAACGCTGCTTGTCAATAAAATACTGACAGGGAGAGCAAACCTGGCCAAAGTTTTCATGTCTTCCAAGTTGATATGTTGCTGCAATTCCGTTTCTATTGTAATGTAGTTCTGTTGCTTGGAAACGGAGGGAGATACAGAAATATGAGTGCTGCATGCCTTTCTTATAAGCTAGTAAACACCTAACTGTTCAAGCCAAATAACACAGAAGTGATCCATCAGTGTCATAACTGATCATGTGGAAGGAAAACCTCTTTTGTAATACGACATACATTGCACAACTGAAACGTTTTGGTGTCGGTTTATGTTTAGCAGACACAAAAGTTAATAAATTGACATTTGGCTGACCTTTGGACACATGCTTTGACTTGCTTTTTTGTTTCTTTATGTCATCTTTTTTGGACAATTTGTTGGTTTTATTACAACAGACAGCAATAGATTTAGCAGAGCCTGTTCCACAGACTACTCCTTATTGTTACATTTTCGGCAGGAGTTGAGGTCAAGGTGTCATGTAGTACAGTATTTATTCTCACACTAACACGGACCTGGGGCCTTTGCTCCACCGGGGCCATGTATGAACTTGAACGCAGCAGCATCACTTCTTATTGTTTCATGAAATTCAAACTGGAAAAAGTACATTTCTTTCCTGGTTATAAAAAGCTCTAGAGATGTGGCTGATTGAACAGATTATTTTTTGGTGTACTTTAAAAGTCCTCCCACCTTCCAACTGCTGTTCAACATCTGACTTTCCGCTTGAGAACCAGCTCTCTTTTGGTTATTTTTGATACAGGTTCGCTGTGTTGACTAAGGGTAAAATTCATGTACAATCAAATCATTTATACAAATTTCCTAGAACTGTCAAACTACTAAAATCTCTTAGTTTCCCATTTTTCTGCAGTACTTCACTGTAAACCATAAAATCCTGTCTCCTGCATTTCGTCTACAGAGACGGGTTTCCGAGCAACATTATTGGGAGATGTGCACACACACAACGGGTAGTAAACAAATCAGAATGACTCACAGCTCATAGTGAACATGAAAAGTTGAAAAGTTGTATGCCTTAAAGGTCCCATATCATGCTCATTTTCAGGTTCATACTTGTGTTTTGGGTTTCTACTAGAACATGTTTGCATACTTTTATGTTAAAAAAACCCCACATAATTTATCTCATAACGTCTGTCTGAATATACCTGTACTCATCCTCTGTCTGAAACACTCTGTAGGAGCACCTGTCTCTTTAAGCCCCCCCTTCCCAAAGAAGCCCAGTCTGCTCTGATTGGACAGCGTTTCTGGGTCTTTCGCATCTGTATACTCTGCGTATCTGCACCGTCATTGCAGCCTGGGAATGACTGTAACGGCACTGTAGCGGCACTCTATACCTATATATAATGTAGTTGTGACATCACAACCATACAGACGTCCTGACGGCTCGTGAAGACACCATTTCTGAATATGGGCTGTGGACATTTCTCTTTGGATTGAGCATTTTGATACGTTCACAGTATTTATGTAGATTTATAATCAAAAAATACATGGAAGTCTCACTTTTCACAATATGGGACCTTTAAAAGTGTATGAATAGACATGACACAGAGGCAACATGTTTTCTACCCTTCTGATTAGCACACTTTCTCAGTTGTTTAAGAAAATTCATTGTGAAATACAATCCTAGCCAAAGCAATTTATGAAATGTTCATGTATGACATAATGGTGGAGATAAATTGCCATAATCAAAAGCTGGCTTCTGGCTAAAAGTTTTCTCAGCAGCTCACACCATTACTCCCATGTGAATTCACGCTGCAATTGTGCCCCCTTTAAATCCTACACCTACTGTACCTGCACAAGCTCCTATGATTTATAATTTGAGGAACGCTTTCAAAGGGAGAGTTTCTTTTACTCTCACAGGTGCACCCAGCAGTCAGCAGCTGAAAACACAACCACTTTAAAAGCAAGTCTGGCTTCGACATAACTCAGACCTCACTGTGCAGCACTTCAGCCATGTGCTGAACCTCTGTCAACTGTGATGGATTTGGCTCACCGCGGCGGATGATGACGTGATAAAGTAGAAAAAAGAACAACAAAAGTAAAGGAAGATTCTGTGGACAAATTATGAAACATCAGTTTCAAAGCCTGAGCATTGTGTTATCACAGGTGAGATGCTTCTAGACATCAGGCTGCGATGTAATGGGGGACAAAAACGTTACAATGTTGGAACCGGTTCATTCAAACTATAATTTGATAATTTGCTGCTCTTAATGTGTCCGTCACATTATGTCCTCTGGCACCAAAATACTTTTTCAATGAGGGATCAATTTAAATTAAAAAAGTTATTTTCAGACAGAGACAGGCTAGCTTTTTCCACTCTTTGTGCCCTAAGCTAACCGGTGTGGGTTGTAGCTTTTTATTCAGTGTCCATGGAAGAGAGCTATCAATCTTCACATCTAAAAAGAAAGACAAGAAATTGAATATGCCAATTTAACAAAACGTTGAAATATTTCTTTCTTTATAACACATTTCAGCAACAGGGCAATTCAAAGTGCTTTACAAAAAACATTAAAGAGGAGTTAAAAACTATTTAAAATATAAAATAAAAGTTACAGTGCAGTATAGGAAATGAGCAATTATTTAAAGAAAGGCAGCATCAAAACGATTTAAGCCTTGATTTAAAAGAACTGAGTGTTGCAGCGGACCTGCAGTTTTCTGGGAGTTTGTTCCAGATATGTGGAGCATAAAAACTGAACGCTGCCTCCCCCTGTTTAGTTCTGACTCTGGGGACAACAAGCAGACCTGTCCCAGAAGACCTGAGAGGTCTGGATGGTTCATAGTGTAGCAGCAGGTCAGAAATGTATTTTGGCCCCAAACCGTTTAGTGCTTTATAAACCAACAGAAGTATTTGGAAATCAACTCGTTCTGAATTCAAGACTTCAGAACTGGAGTGATGTGATCTTCTTTCTTGGTCTTAGTGAGGACTCGAGCAGCAGCGTTCTGAATCAGCTGCAGCTGTCGGATTAATTTTAAAGTGAGACCTGTAAAGACACCATTACAGTAGTCAAGTCTACTAAAGACCAAATCCTGCTGAGACATACAGTAAGTCCTTTAACCCTTGATATATTTTTAAGGTGACAATAGGCTGACTTTGTAATTGTCTTAATGTGGCTATTGAAATTCAGGTCTGAGTCCATGACTACAGCACGATTTTTGGCTTTGTCCGTTGTCTTTAACATTGTCGATTGAAGCTGAGCGCTCACTTTTAATTGTTCCTCTTTTGCTCCAAAAACAAACCACCTCAGTTTTTTGTTCATCACCTCCAACATGAGCAATAGCAATATCTAGCTTGCATGATTGAATAAACAAAAAGAGCACTACCTGTAGAAACTCAGTCCTTATCAATGCAATATTTTAGGTAAAACATGTCACAATGTTTTTTACAAGAGGTACAGTGTAGATAAGAAATACCACGGCAATGAGATATCACTAAAGTCAGACAACAAGGAACTAAAAGATGACAATTTGAATTTACTGAGAGAAGCGCAAAAGACTGTTACCAAGGAAGTTCAAGTTGTAGATACAACTTTGAGTTATTGGGCTGAACCACCTGCAGCAATTGTTGTAATAGTACAATTACTCCCTAATGGTTTACTTACAGTAGGTTAGTTTATCTTTTGAAATTGGGAGGGAATTTATCTTTCACACACTAAAAACAAATTCCTGTCCCATGTGTGACCTCCATCAGTCACGGTAGTGGTACTTACACTAAGTGCAAGGGTTTATACTGGCTTAGTGGGAGGGTGTGTTTTGATGAATGAAAAGCTGTGTAAACTGATTCAGGTGGGTAACCCTCAACTACATGCTAATCAGTCAGGCCAGAAGGGGATCCCACTGCAGTAGCACCGTGACCCGGGCGAAGAAAGCTCACACTTTGTGTGTGTTCAGTGATCGGTTTAATGGGGTAGAAACGGTGGCTATGTCTGGAATGCCTCCCAACACGGCCATGACCTCCTCGGACGGGAGGGATTACAAGCTGTGGGAGAGGACGGACCGTCTTTTTTTCCACACATATCCTGCGGTCAAACCTGCAGATCAGCAACATCACAAGGCCACAAAGGAAGTCTGTGACTTTTAGGTGCTGCCCTCGACAATTTTTCTGCACATTCAGGTTTACAAGGTTTAAAAGACCCCCTGACTGACTCTAGTCTGAAAGATCTGCAATACAAATACTTAGGGAGGGGGGGAAGGAAAACACTATAGTGTTTAGTTTTTTTGCATCAGGATCTCTATAATGTAGACCTCCTTCACAGGAAAGGTTAAATACTTGAGCCTATTGCACTACATGACATTCAAAATCCATAATCAAATGTAGCATACTGTGTGATTGCATATTCTTTTCCAGCATGCATTGTCACAGGAATCAGAGCCCTACGTCTGGCAGTGATCTACCACTTTAGCTAAATGGGACCACATGGAGGCAAAAGTCAGATATACGACAGTGAAAAAGTGTGTGTAGTTGGAACGCTAGTCTCCCAGCTGAGTTTTAATTTACACTCTGACAGCATGAAGTGGGGAACTGAATGGGGAAAATGTATAAATCTGTGGACTAAACTGCGAATTAAACAGCTCTGAAAAGATAATGTGAAACCCTTGTCGTGAATCAGGCTGTGCAGTCAGGCTGCACCATATCTAGCACAGCTGTGTGGCCTGGGACAAACATTCCTGCATGCAGTAAGTCACACACAGAGATGGTGGTAGGACACACACAATGGAAAGCACAGGATTATCCATCATTCCATTCACGCTCAAAGGAAATATTTTAAGTCTTAAAGGAGAATTCCGGCCAATTTTTACGTTAATCTTGAACGCTATAAATATGCGTGTACTTTCGATTGAAAAAAACCCAACCTGAATCGGTGTAGACAACACGGAGTAGCTGCAGCTACGTGTACAAGCTTCCACTGAGCTAAAACGGCAGTTGTCGGGGCAGGTTTTAGAGTGCCTTTGTGCCTCTTAACAGACACAAAATGCAAATGAACAGGGCCCTTATGTGACAACAAGATGCGTTTTCAACTCAGACATTGTTTTAATTCACCTACCCGGTCTCGATCCTGCTGGTAGCTAGCTGTTAGCTGTTAACTGCTAGCTGCCATCCGTGATAAGTGTGTTCAGCCAAAATATCACGCAGCAGTTCCGTGTGTATTTGTAGCTCATCCATTTTGTGTGATCGATCTGGTGTTGGTGAGTAGTAGGCTTGGCAGTGTCGATTTGTCTGGTAGTTCCCTTAGCCGCGCTAGCAACCCGGCCGGCATCCTTGCTTCTGATTTCTCCCCGCCTTCGTTGCCTCCTGCTCCCGAAAACAATCCAGTGAGCGCCCAGTGGTCTGGCTATGTCCTCCAGAGGACAGATCATGCCTTTCGCGACGAAAACTTTTTTCAAAAATAGGTAATTGAGCACTGTAGTGGTTATGACTATTTTAGTGATTATGTAATTACATGGAAACGTTAGAAAGGGATATCAGTAGTCTCGTGCTGAAGTCCCGGTGTAGCAGGAAAAGGTAAACAGTGTGCAGATCGGTCCGAGAAGCAAGGTCGTGTCTGCTAGCGCAGCTAAGGGAACTACCACACTGATCGACACTGCCAAGCCTCCTACTCACCAACAGCAGATCGATCACACACAAAATGGATGAGCTACAAATACACACGGAACTGCTGCGTGATATTTTGTTTGAACACACTTATCAAAAATTGGCCGGAATTCTCCTTTAACTGACTTTTGGAGGTGACGTCCCAAAGGGAACAGAGACAGGGCGACTAATGGGGCTAGTTTTTCTCTCAGTAATGGTACACTGAGCCAAAGCGAAGGTCTGCTCACTGTCCACTCAGCTCCATGCTTCCCAGGGTAATCGCCATGCTTTAATAAAATGGACAATGTGCTTCCTAGGAACCCAGAGTTACAGTAATTAGATCAACTGGATGAATAACGATGACAAGCAATTCTAATTAGAGCTGCGTACTAAATCTCATTCCCTGTATGTGAGGTCTTGCTACCGCACAGTGTCAGCATGTGTTCTATGTGCGTGTGGCTGTGTTAGACAAACAGGGTGAAATATTGCAAGGGCTCTTAAACTGTGAAAAGAAAAAAATAAGTGGCACTCACAATATCAATCATAGACAGCTGCACAATGTATGTATTGCATTTATGTTTTACCCACCCACAATCTCAAAGAATGCCTTCTGAGGTATTAAAGATATTTGTGTTACTCGTAATCACTGCCGGTATGGTGGCCCAATGGTTAGCACTGTGGCCTCACAGCAAGAAGGTTCTGGGTTCAAATCCAGGTTGTGCTGGAGTTTGTATGGTTGCTCTGGTTTCCCCCACCATCAAAAAACATGTACTAGGTTCTCCAGTTAGTGGCACTGGCTCAGATCTGGACTTGGCCCCTGGGTGCTGTAAATGGCTGCCCTTGAGGGATGGGTAAAATGCAGAGAATGAATTTCACTACATGTATGTGACAATAAAGCACCTTTACCTTTATAGCAGAGGCTTCATACAATCAAAGCGACAAGAAAAGGACAATTATAAAATGAGAAAACACAGGGTAAGACATGGAGCGGGTACACAAAAAGTAAAAACGATGAAAAAGTGGAACAACAGGAATACAGAAGAAAGTTGGGAGGTCATCCAAAATGAGTGACAGGAATATAAACTGTCACCAGACACAACAAAGGGGAAAAAAATAAAAGACTGTAAATGGCAAGGCTGCTCAACAGTAGGTACAAGTACTGTACTTAAAGCTATAGTGCGTAGTTTCTGCCGCCCCCATGAGATATTTTAAGTAATGACAATAAAACTGTCGGCACGTCCACATGATCGAAGCCGTGACCACTCGAGTTTCTGCATGGGGAAAGTTACCGGACGCCAGAATCTTCTGAACATAGACACACTGAGAACTACAGAGAGAGTTGTGTGGAGCTGATAGTCTTATTTAGCTTTGTAGCAACTCATTTGGCAATGGCTTGAATGTAACGGACGTTCATTAATATCAAAAGATTACGCACTAATGCTTCAAGTCCAATTACCTTATGTGATACTTTTAATTTGCTTATTATAGGGAGTATCAAACAGAGTTATAAAAAGTACAACTTTTTCCAGTATAATTGATACTTCTTTATACTTATTTTACATAAAAATAGGTGATCATCTTATAAAATTCAAATTATTGTTATATGTTGTTCCCAACTCTTTTCGCTTGTGACCCCTTACCAAAAAGCTATGTGTCTACGTACAAGGTTACAAGGTCCGTTTATTGTCATTCTACAACACAGGGTGTTAAATAAAATGCGGGCTGTAGTCCCTTTATGCTACACAAGAAAAGAAAAAAAAACTAGGAAGGTTGAGTTGAGGAGTCTTACAGCCCGAGGAAAGAAGCTGCTCAGTAGTCTGGTGGTACGGCAGTACATACATCTGTATCGCTTGCCAAAAGGCAGCGGGATGAACAGGCTGACGCTGGACTGGGTATTCTTTGGGCTCTGTGCAGGCACCTCACCGAGATCACTGATACTTAGACGGGCATCAGGGATTTTCTGGGCCGTTTTCATCTCCTGCTGCAGAGCTGTCCTGTCCTGGGCTATGCACAAACCATCCCAGTTTGTAATATTTTTAGTCAGGAGGCTTTCTATTGCTCCTCAGTAAAAGTTAACAAGAACTTTCGCCTTCTGAAGTTTCCCTACAGCCATTTCTGAGGGGCCCCTTGTCATGTTTGTCTATGAGTCTATGAGTTGTTAGCAGTCCTACCAAATAGAAATTTCCCCTTTAAATGTTTCGGGCCCTATCTTGCACCCAGCGCAATTGAGTTTGTACACCGACGCATGTATCATTCCTATTTTGCAACTGACGCACATCAGACTTTTCCCTCCACAGACTCATGTTGGTAAATTAGGGAATGAACTTGCGCTCCAGGGGCCGGTTCAGCAAAAAGAGTAGGCGTGTTCCGGCGCAAACGTTCCCTAGTGCTATTTTGCAGTTTCAGAAAACAATTTCGTCACAGATCAGGAAAAACCTAGTCTAAAGTCAGTGGCGTGTTATTTAGATGCTATTTTAAGGGCGCATGCTTGGCCGTAATGTAGAGTGTGCACACGGCGCATACACTTTGCTTCTTTCATCTCATGGACCCAGCAGTTCCCATTTTTGCAAACCATACATAAATACCAGGAAAACTATGACCTTGTTTTACACAATATTTCCATGAATCATGGATGTGTTGATGACATAAATCAGGAAATATTAGAGGACCTAAGGAGATGTGATGTTGAACTGCATGTGCCGATGCCACTTAACCCAAATGCCCCATCAACAACACGGGAGAGGAGAGACAGAAGAGCTGCATCGTCTATAGTGAGGTAATCTCGGTCTAATGTTAGACTACATTGCAAAAATATCACCATGCATTCATAACCTTGTGATTCAGCAAGAGTGAGCCCAAAACATTGGAAAGTATGTTTTTGTAACATTTCTTTATTTACATTTTGTCAAAATGAAAAATCAATAGCAAACGTCAGTCTCCTCGGCTGTGAACCGCTCCTGGCATGCGCCCATGGATGTATTAAGAGCGTGCGCCTAGCAAATCCGCCATGATAATAGCAATCCGCCATGGAACAAGCGCGCCTGCTTTTAAAGGGAATGTGAGATAACGCTCTGATTTATTGCACGTTACGCCCAAACCAAACCTATGAGTAATGTAGCTACTTCAGACCAACCCATTTTAGATTTGCGTTGGGTGCAAGAGTCATTTATCCCAATGGTATAACAGAGAGTTTTCACGACGCGTCATCAGACCAGAAGTCGCCATATTGGAGGTACCCCGCATCACAACAAAGCACAGGCACTGAAGTAGATCCCGAACTTCATCAAGGAAAATGGTTAATTATTGCCGTGTTTTAGTTTGTACCAATAGGTCAGACAGAGGAAAACATTTGGAATATTATCGACTTCCAAAAGTTATTAAAAACCAGGGAGAGGAATGCCAGAAGTTATCAGAGGAAAGGAGGCGCTTGTGGTTGGCAAAGCTCAACCAGGATCTACGGGGGAAAAATCTGTCTTGTTCGGTCTTTGAAATGAAAAAAACCGATTGAGAGTCACTTGGCTACACCTGGAGTATCACAATGATATCATACAGTTAAGGTTAGGTGGATTAAAGACGTTATCGCATTACTTACTTTGACCTTCACAACACAACGGTCGTTGATGACTTGGTACTGCCTCTCCCTCACCCATCCACACACCATCTGGTTATAGGCCTCCAAACCTTTGTAGGATTTAGCTAAGGTCTTCCGCTGTGTATGGGCACGGCGAGAAAAACGAGGGAGTTGACTATATCGGGATATGCAACTGAAGGAAGAATCACCGGGTCATCATGGATCCAAGAAGAGGGAGCCAACTTGTAGGGATCTGCACCGCCAATAAACCGTAATTTCTCGAAATATCGCGCCTTTTCTTGTGGTCCAAGTCCTTCCCTATAGGCCTTTGCATCTTGGACGCGTTTTGATGAGCTTTTCTGTTGTTTAGACATGGCTACATTCACTTAAAGTATCCAAAGCGCACAATACTCCATTACTCCATTCAGTTGTTTACACCGAGTGCCTCCAGTATGGCCACGCATCCAGGTTAGCGCCCAGAACGTGACGTCGGTGAAAACCCTCTATAGCAACAACGCCCGAGATCCGCCCACAAAGCTACTTGCGTTTGCCGTTTGGCATTTGATACTTGCGTTTCAGATCGTTAAAATAGGGCCCTTCATGTCTGTAATGCGCCTGGCCAGCTAACCTGGTAGGGGCTGCGCCCCATGTACAGAGGCTCAGTCCTCGACGCAGCGGATGCAGGTTCAATCCTGACCTGCCGCCCTTTGCTGCATGTCATTCCCCCTCTCTCTCCCCTTTCATGTATAAGCTGTCAAAGGCCTAAAATGCCACAAAAAATCTTTTTAAAAAAAAGAGTTAACTTGATTGGAAAATGGTTAAAATGGCATTTGAACAAACCTGTGCTGTCTTTTTGCAGGTGAGGACATTCTCCATACAAGTGCACACAGACCAGGAAAAATAACTGAGTTCCCATTAGCAGAAACCTGAAGTCCTAACTAACTACTGTAGTTTAACCCTATTCAGTAAAGAGGCTGTATCACAACCTTCATACAGTTGGTAAATTATGGTTAGAGTTTTACTGTAAACATTTCGTATCCCTATACATAAAGGCATCAGTTGAAACTGCCTCTCTAATCACAACAGGGTGGCTGCTCTAAATAGGGATTTACAAACCACATTAAAATCAACACGGGTTTGCTGGCTACCACAAGACTAAGCATGACAACCACTTTCTTGTTTATAAAGAAACACTAGCTCTGTTTATGAGGAATTATAAGTATGACTGGAACACGTCTTTGGCCAATCAAAGTGTTTGGTTGAAACTACCTGTTGTTTTACAATTTCCTGTTACTCGCCTTGCTAAAAGAATATACATGCTGAAAATACAAGACAGACCGGCAGTGTTCCCATGGTCACTGACCTTAATAAAAACCGTGTTCCATAATTTGCTTTATGAGGACCACTAGGCACTTGTCCCTGCATGCAGACTTACAGGTCACTGTGACAGAGGCACTGAGGGCCAATCTAAGATATGTGAGATGCAATATAAACAAATACCGAACAAATTGGACTTCAGGCAACAAATAAATTCTGCAATCTTTAACAAGGCGGGCTTTATTCTAAAGAACAGGCAGTTTGAAAATGGGTGGGAAGTGGTGACTTTAAAACTGTAAATGTTCCGGTAAGCAGGAGCAGATGGTAAATCTGTAAATGTTTGCTTTTATTATTTGGCTGTCTTTACTATTCCCTGTAAATGGGGAGTTTGTGAAAGTCGTCAGCGTGGTAAAATGCAGAACGCAAGTACCAAGGAAGTTGTGTCATTAACAAACAATGATTTGAGCAAGCAGCATTTAATCACATTAATCAGAACCATCTGATGATGAGCGACAGTCGGTCTACTGCAGAGAGTGCTGAAGAGGTAACTGTCTGTTAAAGCTGACAGTGGAGGCCCGTAACACAATATAATTGTCTTTCTAACTCTCTAACATTTCACAGTCAGCAGCACCGAGAGCAGAGGTACAAACCTGTTACACACAGTTGTGAGTTTTACATGTCTGTGAATGGGCGTTTCCATTCAAACTGAGGCAAAACATCCTTGCAGATGGAATTCACTGTATAACAGTGCACTATATGTAAAGGTTTCATTCTCAATTGATTCTCAATAATCAGTTAATTGGCACACTGGAACACACTGCATTGGGGACATACAGTATTGGTGTTCAGTGTGCTAACTGTTATAGCATTCAACAACTGTTAGATTTGGGGACATTTTCATTTTATTTTGTACAATGCAAGCTGCAAGCTGCATAATGTATTTAACAGAATATTCTATATTTAAAACATATCTGATCAGTTTGTCATCTGTGTGTGAGTGTGTGTGTGTGTGTGTGTGTGTGTGTGTGTGTGTGTGTGTGTGTGTGTGTGTGTGTGTGTGTGTGTGTGTGGGACCCTATATTTGTCACAGTCTGGCTCTGTTAGACTGTTTACACGTGGCCGGCTATTTTCATAAACGGATATTTCAACCTCTCTGTTTTCAAAAATAACATCGTGCACAGCTGTCAGTTTTCAGAAAAGTGTTCGTTTACACGCACCCGTGTATATACGCCGTCAAGAGCATGCCAAACCTGTAGATGGCAGTGTAACGAGAAGCATAAGCCCACGTTAGCCAATCAGAATCCCGAAAATAGCAACAGCAACGAATCACTTCCTCTCTCTTCTCTTCCTCACTTCCTCGGCTGCCTAAACCTCTGTTTGTCTCAGTTTACATGCAAACAAAGTTTTCCAAAATCTCCACTCTGGTCGGAGTTCTTAGAAAGAATCGTTTTCAGAGGCGAATTCTCCATTTGCGTGTAAACGAAGGGCACAAACGAAGGGAAATGTCTCAGTTTTTCCCAATAACCATGTACGTGTAAAACGGGGTATATGTCCCACATCACCTGACTGCCACAGCCGTCCACACACCCGTTCCCACTTCACTAATCAGCTCTGTCTGGCCGTCCCGCACACCTCCTTAGTTACAGTCAATACTGTATCAGCCAATATTTCATTAGAAGAAAATTGCACGGTATGATATTCTGCTGTTGACAATGCTTTTCTATGGGAATAAAAAAATACAGTTAATGCGGTTAATAAGGACTTTTCTTTGTCCTTTTCCTTATTCACAAAATAGGCAGCGGCAGTTGGAGTGGAAACATTTACTCATTTTAGTAACCAGACACTCTACACTCTAATCATCAGGCTGATTCTTATTGTATTAGCAATACACCATCTTAGCCTTAAAAGAAGGTTATTTTGTGTCAAATAGCAGGGAACAGATTTTCCAGTTCTGTCAAACTGAGATTCTCACATGAGGACTGATGTGTGAGGTTAATTACAGAAACATCACAGAAAGGGCTGTTTTTTAGCACATAATATGAGAAACGGGCAGCTGTGTGTGTGTGTGTGTGTGTGTGTGTGTGTGTGTGTGTGTGTGTGTGTGTGTGTGTGTCTGCAAATGAATAGGCACGTGTGTAATCTGTATGCCTGTGCAGCCTGACGTTCACCTCCCACCGTGATAAAGGCAGTAAAGGGGTTGATAAGAAAAAAAGGTTTAATAGGATCTGAGACAGACTCTTTCAGGTCTACCAGAACCTAGTCATGACAATTCACACAAAGTTTGCAACACATCGTTGGCTCTCAGCCTCTCTGTGTCATCCATTATTGTGTCAGAGAAACACTGTGCCATGACTTTGATCTGAGACTTCTAATTAAGAAGTTATTGTGATCAAACATAAACTAAATGAAAACATAAATGAGCTGTGATCTTCATTTAATTAAAAACAACATCCAGCAATGATAGTATGGCAGTAAATAATTAAGCCCATACAGACAGGATGTCATAATGTTTGCAGATATCAAATAATATATAATGCTTTGTTTTCTTTCTTTTTTACAAAGTAATACATAACACGTCTGTGCATCACATGTTGAGCCTGAAATGTTTCCCGTAACATCATTGTCACATAATCATCTGACTTTCATTATTGGTTTACTCCTATTTATTTATTTCCCCTGGCAGGCGATCAGAGCCGAGGTAACGCAGAGTGGCCAGAGTCTGCTGGCTGGGAGTGGTGCGTACTGCTTAGAACATGGAGCAAGCTGTTAGACAACAGCTTGGCTCATACTCCAGTGATTAAAGTAGATAATACAGAAAATGTGTACCAATGTATTATTCTCAGACCAACTGATCAATTCTTTGTTCAATGTTGCCTTAGGTCTTTTCTTTTCTTTCACAGTTTCTTTCTAACATAATGCACTTATTACTCTATGCCAGAAATGCCAGAATCTGATGCTCCCTGGAGATTTTATACATGTTTAAAACATGTTTTTAGAGTACATTTTTGATCCTATGGGAAGGAACATTATTGTATTTAGTATAAAGGATAAATAAGTAAGGTATTTAGTAATTTCAATTTTCACTGTCCTCCACATAATGAACTGCTATCTCAATAAGTGTGAGCTTTTAACACCAAAGGCCACCAGTTTGCATTCCTGACACTCGTTAGCTGTAATAATATGAACGGATAAAGTGAGTAAAGTACATGTATTCATCTTTAGGTCCCATTTTGTAAAAGGTGAGATTTGAACGTCTTTTCTTCTTATGAAGCAGGTCTAGGTGCTTCAAAATGCTCACAGAAAAATGCACAGCCAGAAACTGTGCCTTTAAATGAGACGCCAGGACTTTCATACAGTTGTGATGTCACAACTATACTTAATACTGTATGTAAAAAGTGCCGATACAGTGCCGTTATAGTCATTCCCTGACTGCAATGATGGTGCAGAGAATCCGAGATGCGGAAGACCTGGACACGCCGACCAATGCGAGCGTTTCAGACAGAAGGTGAATGCAGGTATATTCAGATAGATAGTATGAGAAAAATAGTTTTTTGAACATTAAAGCATGTAAACATGTGCTAGTAGAAACCCAAAATAAAAGTATGAACCTAAAAATGAGAATGACATGGGACCTTTACTCAAATACTGACATGGTACCTTAGAGCAAGGCATTTAACCCCAATTTGGGTGTTTTGAAATTGTATTTGTGTAGTGTTGAAGTCCATGGGTACATAAAAATAATACCACAATGCCACAATGTTCCATTAAAAGGTCCGCCTTCACATTTTCTTACTTGCCAAAGTACCAGTTGTGAAAAATGAAGAAATAATTTGAAAGGCTGTGCGGTTACGGTGCTTTGTACTCAACACATGCATGTGTCATATAATGTTCAAATAATAATTCTAATCTGGATTGAATGTGGTCACAGCATCTAGAAAACAGGGCTCCAGCCCATGAAATGTGGCCCTTGAATGGTCTGAAATTCTCTGGGGTTAAAACACCACTAATAGCACCCTCAGACCCATCATAAGTTCAAACATGTGTTTCGTGCAGAAGGGCCTGTCAGCAAACACAACAATGAAGATAGTTTGAATAGAAACGAGTCTCATGTGTTTTTGCTTAACGTTGCCTGGCCCATTGTTTACACAGAGACGAGAGAGGCACACTGAGTCCAGCTGCTCTGGGATATTTGGGCCTCACAATCTTCAACACATCTTCACTATAGCTCCCACTAACCCTCGTCTGCAGCTGCAGTCTTGCACCATGCTGTCCCACAGCAGGGACAGTTTGTTGTGGTGGAGATATGTGTATGAGTATACAGTGTGTAACACTTGTTGCATTTAAAGCCCATTCTGACTCTTTGGTTTCTTTCATCAGCTTCAGTCTGAAGGTAACACTGTTGACATATAGTGGCAGGTGAATTAAAATAACCCCATCTTTTAGACTCACGAGCAGCTTAATAAACTGAATCAATGCTGTTCATTGAGGAATGTAAAATCGATTGGTGAGGATGCAACTGAGAAGAAACTCATTAAGGGACTGCAGAAAAATAATTGGGAGGGTCAGAAAAGGGGGAGGGTTTATATATATATATATATATATATTTTCACTTTCATGAGAGAAGGGTAGGGTCTTTTGACTTTACTCATTTCTATTTATATTTTATTCTTAAACATATCAGGCTACAACATACAGTAATCTGATGCCATATTCAAGTTTAAGTAAAAGTGACATTGCTCACCGACGCACCTTTTGGTTAATTTAAAAAGTAGAGTACAATTTTGTTATGTTTGTACAATTTGGTGGCTAAAGTTTAATTGAAAGTACACAATTTTCAATTTTTAAATTATTATTCAATTTGTATCAATTCAATACTGTCATATTATTTTGAGATACAAGTGTGGTATCAAGAGGAGGGTCAGAAGAAAATATAAAATTTATTGGGGAGGGTTTTGCTTCTTCTTTTCTTAAGTAAAAGTTTCAGCCCCCTCACCACACCAATCATTTTTATACAGTCCTTAATGTCTTTATGAATGGTGAGTGGACCTTTAAACACGTGTGTAAAAGAGTTATGTTTACATGTTTTCTCCTTGCCTGTCTCTCACTTACACAATCTCAGGCACCAGGACGGCGTTCTTGTCTTCTTCGATCCAGCAGCCATTTGATCCGGTGCCGATAGACTGGAGACCTCTGACCGTGCTGTGATTTCAGGGCCTAGACTGGAGCAACCTGAGCCGGAGGGGTTAAAGTTCTGAGCTGGTGCATAAGGGGCGTGAAAGCTGGTCAAATCGTGACGGAGCGTTCATTAATCATGGTCACAGAAGGCTCTAATAAAGGGAAAGAGACAGATTTGATCTCAGATATGGTTCTCTGATCCTCCACCAGGTCTGTAGTGGCTCCAGATGTGAGGGCCGACAGTTGGAACACACACAAACACATATACACTGGTCCATGCACACGCATTGTCTTGCACGTAACATCCTCACGCATTCACGTACACACACACAAATGCACACACACACACACACACACACACACACACACACACACACACACACACACACACACACACACACACATGTGCATGATTTTCCTTTCAAAGAGCAGAGAGGCAGGGTGTGTTTGTTTATTATTGTATTACTGAGGTGGAGACAGTAGCTTTCACCTGGAAACGTAGACAACATCCAGGCCTTTGATACTATTTGCTTTACTGCCTGACTGTGTGTGTGTGTGTGTGTGTGTGTGTGTGTGTGTGTGTGTGTGTGTGTGTGTGTGTGTGTGTGTGTGTGTGCTTGCGTGCGTGTGCGTGTGCGTGCTTGACTTGTGCTGATATGACCTTAAAACATCTCAACAAAAACAGTACACACACCCAGGCATTCAACACATGCAGGTACAGTCAGACACACACACACACACACACACACACACACACACACACACACACACACACACACAGCTGCCTGTTTCTCATATTATGTGCTAAACTCTCAAAAACGTGTGATGTTTCTGTAATTAACCTCACATATAAGTCCTTTTTCTTGTTTAGTTTACTTCAGCGATTGTTTTAGCCAGCAGCTGCTTTTCCTCAGAGATCCACACGAGGGCGACGTTCAAGCAGTTTTACTTGGAATCATGGTCCACGTTTCATAGTTCATACAGTCTGGCCAGGAAAATCATTTGAAATCATTATAAAGCACTTAAATTACTGTAAACATGAAAAATGCAAGTTTTGTTCATTATTATATGTTTTAATATTGCTCCAAAATCGAATATCCACTTGCTCTTATAAAAATGTAATATTTAACAGTAAAAACATGTTTTCATGATGCATAGCCTTACTCAGTTGCTGTATATCAACCTCATTAGTGTATAAGCAAATACATAAAGCAATTTAAGAATGTGATTTATGTGTACTGTAAGTCACTGACTAAATGCATAGACTTATTGCCTAAATACAGCACAACATTGGTCATTAGGAATGCAGTAAAACATACATAAGTATGAGCACAATTTGTTTATAAATCTGAAGCTGAGATGTCTGATATACAAGTCTATACACTAATGTGATTGTTTTGGATGAAGTTTGGAGGAAGGTTTAAGAGAACAATAGGGGAAAACTCTCTTGTCTTTTATTCATCTAGTTATTCTGTCTGGGATTGTGCAGTGCAGCGTTCTTCTAACTGGGGGCTACGGTGCATTAACCATTTACGCACACAGTTACGTAACAAGGATGACAGGAGAGGTTTCTTTTTTTTTTTTAAGATTATTTTTTGGGGCTTTTTCCCTTTACATAGAGACAGTGGATAGGCATGAAAGGGGGAGAGAGATGGGGGATGACATGCAGCAAAGGGCAGCAGGTCGGACCCGAACAAAATCAATGCAGGACTCACATGGTCCAACATGGGGCAAACGCTCCCACTGGGTGAGCTAGAAGCCACCCCGATGGGATAGGTTTCTGACAGCCTGTGCACTCCGAAGGTACAGTACTCCACCGCTATTGATCTGGGTGCTGAGTGGAAGCACAGCACAGTCAATACATGTGGCCAAGACAGGGTAAGACAGTCAGGTGAATTAGCCTGAGGCAAGAGTACTGAGGTAATATTCACAACTGCATTTTATTTATATATTTGTTTTAGAATGGAGCTCATACGTGATACTGCATAGGCAAGGCAAGGCGAATTTATTTAGAGAGCACTTTCTCATACACCGAGGTCATTCAAAGTGCTTTACAGGCAGAAACAACAACAACAAATATACAATTGAGATACATGAGAAGACAAACATATTATAAAGGCATAACATAGTTTAAAAACAAATAATAAATTAATTAAAATACCATCAAGCGAGACCAATTGAAAGCTCTGGAGAAGAGAACAGTCTTTAACTTAGATTTAAAAATGGTTACAGTTGGTGCATGCCTTAGATCCAGTGGAAGCTGATTCCAGCAGTGGGCAACATAATGGCTGAAGGCCGTTTCACCACTCCTGGAAAGAACTCTGGGCACCACCAACTGACCAGTACCTACTGAGCTGAGAGACCTACCAGGCTCGTAGTCAATAAACATGTCGGCAATATATTTAGGGCCTAGACCATTGAAAGACTTGAAGGCAATAAGTAAGGCCTTGAAATCGATTCTGAATTTAACCAGAAGCCAGTGCAGGGATTTCAGAATTGGGGTAATTTGCTCTCTCCTCTTGGTGTTTTTGAGTATTCTTGCAGCAGCATTTTGGATGAGTTGCAGCTGTTTTATGGTCTTATTAGGAGCATTAGTAAGAAGCGCATTGCAGTAGTCTACCCTACAAGTAATAAAAGTGTGAAAGATCTTTTCTAGATCATGTTTGGATACAAAGTTTCTGATTCTCGCTGTTTTTGAGATGCCAGAAAGTATTTATTTATTGTGTTGTTTAGTATATTTATATATTTAGTTACCGCTTTAATGTGATGACCAAAATTTAGGTCTTCATCAGTTATCTTGACTTTGGTACTCCTTTTTAGTCCTCTAGAGCAGTGTTGGCCAAGTTATTTTTAAAACGTAATTAGTTACAGTTACTAGTTACTTCTTCCAAAAAGTATTCAGTTACAAATTATGAAAGTAACTAGTTACTTCAGAAAGTAACTATTGCGTTACTTTCAAGTAAATTTTTAAATGCTCAAATGTGACCCCACCTCCACCTGCCCCTCTTTAATGGAACTTAAAATACATGCGCATGTTCAATTATTTATGATAAATCTGAATATTATAATGAAATGGACACTTAATACATACATATTATTAACAGAAACAATGTACACAAATCTAAACTATTTTAATGTTGCTGTGGGACAAAGTGAGACTAGCCTCCAATCAAAATAGAGTCATATAGTAAGAGAAACAAAGTGTCTCCCCTTTCTGACCACGGTGGAAAATCTGTAGCAGGAAAAGTTATCCCTCTCCTTGAACGCCATACCTGTCTCTCTCTCGTTGACTGACTCGCTTGTGATGTTCTTGTGTGTCCGACTATCCGTGCTTTCGAACACCCGCCCAACTCTACCTCTGATTGGCTTACCATGACATTTTACTCAACCTCAGCCAATCGTCAGCATTTATGTGCTTGCGTCGCGCGCTGCCCACTATCCAAGGAAGAACAGTAAAAAAAAGTATTTGCCTCTCAGCACAGACTCAGAGATCTAGTTGTTCTGATGAAAAAAACAGCTTCAAATATAGTAACACGCCGCATTTTTTGGCAGTAACGGTAACAGCGTTATTAAGATGGGAAAAGTAATCAATTAGATTACTCGTTACTGAAAAAAAGTAACCCCATTAGTAACGCTGTTATTTATAACGCCTAAGTACTAAGTGCCCGTCTTTGTTGCCAAACAGAATTATTACAGTCTTATCTTCATTTAGTTGGAGAAAATTTTGTTGCGTCCACTGTTTTACTTTCTCCAAACAAAGACATATAGAGTCTATAGGAGCATAGTCATTTGATGAGAGTGCAAGATAAATCTGGGTGTCGTCAGCATAGCTATGATAAGAGATCTTATGGTGTTACAGAGTATGACAAAGAGGAAGCATATACAGATTGAATATAAGGGGCCCAAGGATAGATCCTTGTGGAACTCCATAAGTCATGGTTGTTCTCTAAGATTCGAGATTGCGAATCCTTACTACATATCCCCTGCCATCTAAATATGACCTAAACCACCTGAGGACAGTTCCTGAGAGCCCAACCCAGTTTTCTAATCTATCCAGAAGGATTGTGTGATCGACAGTGTCAAAAGCTGCAGTGAGATCTAATAACACCAGCACTGTCAAACTACCGGCATCATTATTCATGTGAATGTCGTTTAAAATATTTATTAAAATCATACTCATACATACTAATTTACTCCCACTTATAGGCCTCTTTGATTATGATATATGCCTTTGAGATCTTGCTAAGTTGAATTTCAAAATGCCAAGTTGTCTCTATCACTTTGTTTCCATAGTTATAAATTGTCATCTTTTCTGGTAAGGCAGTGTGGGAAGTAGTTTTGTTTTCTAGATTGACTTTTTTCTGTGTTCTGAAAGAAAAGTATTTATTAAAACTTTTTTTCATTGCTGCACTGGAAAACAGCTGCTTTGAGCTGAGCGTGTACAGCAGGTGGCACACCTCAGCATCCAATTTAGCATGGTGGATGACATGTTCCCTGTACTCCAAAACAGAAAGGCCCTGCTGTCTCCTCAGATGAAAGCAGGTGCAGAGTGACAAGCAGTAAATGTCAGACCGTGGGTCTTGTGTAGGCAACCGGAGCAGCGCAAGACTAAAACAGTGAGTCACGGATGTGTCCTGCCGTGCAGTGTGGAGGATGTCAGAACTCCGTAAGGCTGGAGATCATTAGTTCCTAAATCATTAGCCAGATTTAATGGTTAGCAATGATAGTTTCTATGCTAATCTAAGTTCTCCATTTTATAAACCACCACATGATTTTGATCCATGCACTGAGGAATTATTACTGACATCTACCCAGATAGGTGCACAGACAGGTAGAGAAGCTGGCATGTGTGAATCAATAATGCCAAAACACAGTCGGCAGTCCGACCAACAGAGGGGTGTTCAGGGACTGTGTTAAAATTTGTTTATTAGGATAAAAGTACGGTGGCCAACGGGGGCAAACGCCCTGCAAATTACGAAAAACAACTTCATTAATTTGACAACACATGCGCAGCATTCAGCAAACACGCTGCAAATACCACAACACAACCAAATACATAAACGCGCTGCAAATAAAAAACGATGCAAAAAGAAAAGCACACAAACCCCGAAAACAAATGCAACAAAAAAAACCCGCTGCAGATCCAGATTACACAACGGAAGTTCTCCAGACCTCTAGAGGGAGCAGCTAAGTGGAACAGCTTGATTTTCGACCCCACGGGGAGAGAGAGAGAGAGAGAGAGAGAGAGAGAGAGAGAGAGAGAGAGAGCCGGGACACGTTCAATCTCAGAACGGTGTGCAACTGTGAGATCATAGACTGTAAATATTAAGTCTATGTTTGAGATATGTTTTCTCTCGTTTGGTGGGTGTGTCTCGGCTCAGGTCACAGGTGATACTCAATCAGCAGAGACGTCTGTAAACTTGTGGTAATAAAACATTTAAAACTGCATCAGCATTTAATGTTGATGTTTGTTTAAGCCATATTACATGAGAGGGTTTAATTTCGAGGTCCGAAATTACTGAAGTATAGGCCTCCTCAAGTGTAATATTGTGATTATTCAACAACGGTTACCAACAAAATAAGTGATCAATCTGTATTCATATTGTGGAGCAATTCGCTCTTGAAATACAAAAAACAAAAAACAGACAGGATTTATAGTCCCTCCCTGTTTAGTAAACCAGCCAATTTACCGTGGGATTTATCAAACTGAATAAATCCCGCTCGCACATAAACACAAAACTGCTTTGCTAACTCCAACATGTTGTAAGTAAGACATCTGCTGAAAAAATTATTGTATTCATTAGCATGATTGCCGTACTGTTTAGTTCACAAACATCCAACACACCAAAGTACAAAAACATAGCGGACCAGCGCAAGCTTTTGTTTTGAAAAGTCGAAGCTCGGGGACGGCACCAGCCGGGAGGGCATGAGACGGGAGCATAGACTGTATATTAATAATATATTATATTAAGTTATTAATAATAATAATATTAATTTAATATACAGTCTATGGACGGGAGGGCATGAGACAGGAGTTCTCTTTTTACTATGCAGCCATACCCGACTCAAAAAAAGGCAGCTCTCTCCCCGCGGGGTCGAAAATCCAGCTGTTCCACTTAGCTGCTCCCTCTAGAGGTCTGGAGAACTTCCGTTGTGTAATCTGGATGCTGCGTTTTTTTGTTGGATTTGTTTTCGGGGTTTGCGTGCTTTTCTTTTTACGTCGTTTGCATCGTTTTTTATTTGCAGCGCATTTGTGTATTTGGTTGTGTTGTGTATATTTGCAGCGCGTTTGCTGAATGCTGCACATGTGTTGTCAAATTAATGAAGTTGTTTTCTTAATTTGCTTGCGTTTTCTTAAAGTTGCAGGGCGTTTGCCCCTGTCGGCCACCGTTTAAAAGCCCTTGAGATGTACCATCTCGTTTTTGGAGGGGGTGTCTGTCTACAAAAAAAGAGACAGACCACATACATTAAATTGATCAAAATATTACAACCACTAGGTGGCCAAAAGGGCCAATAACATAAACAGTAGAGTGAGTGGATCACCAAATACAATATAAATATTAAGTTTTGCGCATTGGGTAGCTCACCTGGTAGAGCGCACGCCCATACAGGGGCTTATTCCTCGACTCAGCGGCTGCCAGTTTTGTTCCGACTTGTGGCCCTTTGCTGCATGTCATTGCCCCTCTCTCTCCCCTTCCATATCTAAGCTCTCCTGTCAAATAAAGGCCTAAAATGCCACAAAAAACATCTTTAAAAAAACATACCAAGTTGAAATGGATCTAAAATCAACAGGTAATTTATTCCAATAAGCTGGTGCTTTAAACGTTAATGGTCTGGCTGCTGCTTACTGGACTGGACAGAGTTAGCTTTGTTTAATTTTTCTGTCTTTATGTGGGAGAGAACATAGTGTCCAGTCCACTTAGTGTCAAGGTAGTTATATTTTACGTGCTTGTTTTCTGAGAAGAGAGACTATGAAACACTGTTTTGGTTCACAGTGTAGCATTATGCAGCATCTGTTTCCTCTGTTACAAGTTCAGTATTGTTACACAAAGTATAATATTTGATACCCCAATTTAAAGGGAGGATTCTTACTCCTTTAATGTGCAAAAATGGAAATACACGTACAATTACACATGCAATGCAGTTTTTTCTTTTCTTTTATAAGGTCTCCCTCGTCTTCTTCTCATATTCTCGTCTCTCTCACTCCCAAACTATTCTGTGTCGCAGCATCTGATCCAGGGAATCCCAAAGCTGCTTTGATGCAACAGTGGCAGAGTTACTGCCGGCCCACATAGAGAGATGATAACACTGCGGATAGATCAAGAAAAATTCTCATTTACTTAGCCTTCCCCAGCAATAGGGGGGCAGATCAGAGGAATGAAGAAAGAGAGGTATGTCTGTATCAAATGCTTTGCAGCCTCATGCCAGAAATGTTTTTCCATATCTTTTACACTAAACAGGATGTGCAGTATGTTGTGCTTTCATGTTTAAAGGATTTATCTCCTAGCACCACAGAAAATATTTTCTCAAATTCACTTTCATTAAGTCATAAAACCCTATATCGGTATTGGGAAATAATGGTTATAGATTGATTTTATTTTACTGCCTGCATTATTACAATAAGTTTATACTTTAGGTGTCCACAGTTGGGTACACAAAAAAATGCCTGATACATTCTTGTATTGTGCAAACTTACAAATAAATACATTAAATAAACCAACAGTTAAATTAAACTATTTTTAACTTTGCTCTGGACCTCCTAGAGTAACCTAAGACATATCTGGATAGAGAAAGTTCAAATGCATGACTTGATATGATGAGTGTAATTAAGTGAGAGAATGTGTTTTCCATCCAACTGGGCTCATGGGATATAAACTTGCACATTTTACAAATTGTCATGGTTTTCCGACTCATAATGACCCGGGCCGTGGCTTTTTGTGTGGGTGTGTGCATTAGTGTGTGCACTGTTACTGTGTGTGTGTGTGTGTGTGTGTGTGTGTGTGTGTGTGTGTGTGTGTGTGTGTGTGTGTGTGTGTGTGTGTGTGTGTGTGTGAGTGTGTGTGTGTGGCAGTAGTCACATTTGTTTGGTGGTCCGATGTGACATAACATCACCCTAGGAGTAAGATCATCACATTTACATCACATTTATGGGTATTTATAGCTATCTGAGGGATGTCACAGACTGTGGACAGGAAACAATAACTTTATTTTATTTAATTATGAAGCATACAGTTGCCACAACATCTCTGCCAGGACCAGATGATTTTAAGGCAAGCAGAGTGAAAATTCCACCTGTGAGTGAGATAGACACCTTTATCAAGTGGTGTGACACCAACCATCTTATCTTAAATGTCACAAAAACACACAAGATGGTCCTTGACCCAAGGCAAGTGATTGACCATGAGCCAGTCGTCATCAAAAATCAGAAAATCATCCAGATAACGTCGTACAAATACTTAGGTGTCCATATAGACAATCGTCTCTACTGGAAAACACACATTGACCACCTGTGCAATAGACTGCAGCAGAGATTATACTTTTTAAGGCGACTGAGACTGTATGGAGTAAGCAGCCAGATCATGCTCATGTTCTACCGGGCGATTCTGGAGAGCATTATCAGATATGGAATCACAGCATGGTTTGGCAACTTAACAGTGGAGCTAAAAAGCAGGCTGGTCAGCACACACAAGACAGCTATGAGGATAATTCAATCAGGAGAGACTTTGTTGCAGATATGCAAAATGTACTTGTACATATGCATAATATGAAATGTACAGAGTCTTTGGAGATTAGACTCCATCGTTATGAAATATTTTTGTAGGGGTACAAAGCCAAAAGATATCCTCCCGATGGAGTCTAGACACTGGTGGTGGTGTGAGGGAGTCCGAAGACCGGACCGAGGAGCTGACATGAGGACCCAGGGAGCCGTGTGTGATGAAGATTGGAGGTGGAAGGGGAGGAGGAGGGTTGTGCTCTCCGCCTGAAATGACAACTGAGCAGCAGAGAGAAAACAGGTTTAAAACAATGATGTCATGCTGTGATTGGGTCGTGAAATTCATGGCTCCTTCAAGCCAAAAGAATCACTGCAGACTCTCTACACCCTCTCTTTCCTGAATACGAACTTCTGCCATCAGGGAGAAGATTCTGTGTGCCGAGATGTAAAACAAAAGTTATTGTTTATTCCAACTTCCGTCAAGCTGCTGAACTCCAATAGTAAATCTTAGCCCAGCAGAGCAGGGGTGCAATAAAAACACCAGCACTTTTTGCACTTAGCACTTTAATTATTACAGTTAATTCTTAGGATGTTGTGTTGTCTGTGCTGTCATGTGTGTCCTTCTTTTGTGTAGGACGCTTTGCTGATCTCATTTTTATGTTGATTTTATTTTATTGTATTTTATTTTATGTTGATTTTAGAATGTTTTTTCTGTTACATGTATGTTGTGAAGCAACAGATTGTAAAACTATGTCCAAAACTAATTTCCCCTCAGGGACAATAAAGTGTATTCTATTCTATTCTATTCTATTATATTCTATTATATTATATTATATTCACCCTACCATCCTTCAAACAGGCCTTCAAAACTCACCTTTTCGAACTTGCTTTCGAACAGACATTCCCAGTTTTTCCCTCCTTTTCATTGCCCACCTCTTTTGCTTGCCTCTGCTTGTCCATGTACCAATGGGTTTTGTTTTCTTTTGTCTGTTATGTAACCTTGTCTATGTACCTTGTCTGTTTGTTGTATCTATGTAACAAAAGAAAACAAAAAAAACTTTAAAGCGTCTAGTCTAGAAAAGCACTATAAAAAATAAATGTATTATTATTATTATTATTATTATTTTGCCTGGAAACGCTTCCAACACTCTTGCGTGTCGCGTGAAAAATAGGCGTCGGTCCTATTTCTAGCAGGCACACGTTTTTGCGCCTGAGACGTGCGTGTCATGCAGGCAGTGTGCAAGCTCTAACCTGTTAACATGGGAGCCGAAATAAAAACGGACACGACACGCAGCTGACACACTCATGCCACGCAGGCAGTGTGCAGGAGCCCTTATGCAACTAATTACCTGTACCATACACCACAGGCTGCTGCTATCCACCTACAGTAATTTAATCTAATCATACAACTAAAAAAAGATGGAAAATAGAGGAAATAGGCTAGTTGGCAATATGACATGATTAATATAATAAGTTTGAAGCTCATGCTTGGAGTTGTTTTTTGTTGGTAAAAAAGATTCAGGGAACCGTTTGCCGATAGAATTCTCTCCTGTATCATTTCCCTGGCTGTGGTTTCTCTAGCTGCCATGGTCTCACGACGGGCCACAAAAAGTTGAAAAGGTTGAAGGTCATAAACTCCAAATGCAGCGGCCAATAGTCATGTGCGTTCACAAGAGTGGCAGCCAACCTCTCTCTCCTTGCAGCTGCCGCTAGCACCTGCCTCTGCGACATAACTAAAATCATTGTGGACAGATTTTCATTCCAGCAAAGTATGAAAATCACAATGCAGTGGATTTGTAATGTTGCTTTAGATAGACTGAACATGTTTCCTCTTTATTTTGTTTCACAGTTATGTGAATGTGATGTGGTGTCTGTCAGCAGGATGAAAACTCTCTATACATTTCCAAACATTTTTAATGTATAAAATGACCAAATTGACATGATCCTTTTCACAAACGTATATGTAATCATCGTTTGTGTCTTTTTCAAAGAAATAAATACTCAAAAACTCAATAAAATCCACATCTTTGGCAAAATTCCTTTTATATTATAACAATTTATTCTACTTTCTTTTAAACTGTTCCCTTTTAAAAGCAAAGACATTCATATACAGTTGAGATAATACGTGTCACCAGCAGGCATCAACATGGTCAATATATTACTAATACAAACACAATTCCTTCCTAGAAACCAAAAAACGTTGCATATTAATATTAAAAACACATTACATTTTCTGTCATTATTATATATGTGACGGGTGCTGAATATTAAGATTTGTTTTGTTCAAACCCCTTCAGTTTGTTAGAGTAGCTGTCGCGTTTTATTAATTACTGAAATGAGTAAGTGAAGTGTTATTAAGAAATGTTTCTGTAGTCTGTGGCATTTAAACTCTTATTGTTTTTAATGTTGATAAATAAGAGACAAATGTCAGTTTAACCCTAGAATGAAAGTTTAATTAATGTGTCTTGTGGCTATAAAGAGGAAGAAAAATAATATTCCTGTCCCACAGAGTAATATCTTCATTATTTTATTAAACAATGCTATGCTATCTATATGTGATGAATTTGGCATTAACTGACTGAATGAAAGATGATTTCATTCATTGTTGGTTTTTGACTGCCTTATATTGACTCTGCAAGTCTGTCTAAAATAGACCACATCTATTTCTATTTTACAGTGTTCCATTGACTGCAGAGAAACGTCCATCCTAAAGTCATCATGCGATCAATGCTATTCTTCATTGAGGCTTCTCTTGGATTGAGAAGACACAGCTGCAGATTGTGTTAAATAATAAAAACCAATAGCAAGGGAGCCTAAGTGTATGAGTAGTACAGGACAGTCAATAATGGTTTTTGGTAATGCTGCTGCTTGGTCACAATTGTTTGGCTAAAGACCTTATGTTGCACAGCAACACAGCAGACACAATGTAAAGTGGCTCTTCACTCTTGTATTTATCTGTTTTGCATTTTTGTTGAATAAAGTTGTAATTATTATAGAAATCTTTAAGCCATGTAAGTATACAGTAAATTCAGAACTGGGCTGTGGCATCTGTGAACCAACATGTTTATTGTAGTGTCCAGTGGATGAAAAGAGAACAAAACTTACAAATCTTTCTAAATCCTTATAAAAAATAATTTAGCAGGCATGCCACACAGAGTGAAGCCACTGTAATGACCTCGTACATATTCGTAAGGAGAGGTGTTTACAGTACTGTATGTGGACAGATTATGGCACAGTAATACACTACAGCAAACCACGAGTGGCAACATATACTGTATACTCCGTAACTTTCAACACAACATTTGTAGCCTCTGGGCACAATACAAACAGTACTACAACATCAGCACAAGTTGCATACAACCCAAATGATACAGTTAAACAGACTACAGTTTTAAGAAGTCACAGTGGAAATAATCACAAAGGCAATGCTGGGATTCCGAATACTGTTGATATGGTGAAATCTGCCGCACATCCCTGCTCCATACAGTGATTAGTACTTCTATCTCTAAAGTTTTGCAGATACTCATGGACCATGTAGATGTTTGTCTCTCACTAAAACGGCATGCCCAGTTATTTCATTCATGAACATTATCTGTTGCTAATGATAAATGACATGGAAATCTAAAATCAAAAATAAAACGACTAAAAATAAATACTTTGAAGCATGTGCACCCTAATCGCATGTTATTCCCACTCCACCTCTGCGTTCTCACTGAGCAGCGGATGGACAGCAGCGCAGTCCCACAGTCTGTCAATCAGTCCTACAGTACATCTGATTGGATGATGTGCCAGCGAGCTGTCTCTAGTTGCCCCCGACTGCACATTTCCTTCCAGTGTCCCTGTCCCGCCTCTGTGGCATTGCTGCCAATCAACACACGGCCCAGAATACTGCTCTTGGTGTACAGACGGCCCTGTAGATACATAGACATAACTGAATTAACAACTATGAAGATATTCAGTTACTAATACCTTAGCAGATTAACATAAAACTGCATGTCGCTGTTAAACATGTAATGTAGGTTATACAGTATCAGGGATCAGGTATCTTTGCCAACGAATGCAGAACTACTTACCTGCATGACGATAAACTCAAGGACCAATGGTAGCTGAGTGATGTCACCAGAGGGCAGGTCAAACAGGAATGGAGCGTTCCAGACGGGGTTTGCACCGCTGGCCCCTTTGGTCTCCTTGGTACCAATTACTTTCCCATCCTGACGCAGGTTGATGACAACATAGTGGTCTATGGAGAAAAAAATTACACCGCAGTCATGATTTTGTTTTATTTAGTTTAGACTTGTTTTTATTTATTTATGTCAATGTCAATACAATATTTCGATGAAACTGTTCCTTCCTACAAGGGTAAACAAATACAAAAGGAGCCGCAAAATCATTGGTTCAAAATCTTCACATTTTGTGGTTGTTGTTGGTGTTAGCGAATGAATGTACACGTCACTGCAGTCTTGTGTGTTGTTTTATCTCCACATGGAACGGTCTACACATCTACATCCTCATAACCCTCTCTGAACCCTTCTCCACTCTATGCATTATCACTTGCAAAACATGATTTCCCTTGTAAATCCATTTTAACATGCTAATTAGATTCACTAAAATGAAAAAGCAAAGTGTCACTGTCAGACACGAATCATGCATCTGCAAACAGTACATTATTTACATATTTCAGAAACAATTTGATCCTGAAACTCACAAAGAACAAATTACTGACCACGTAGCCTCGAACTGTCACTTTAAGTGTGGGGAAACCAAAACATTAAAGCTGTTTTCCTCTTACAGAACGATCTGGTTCCTCCTCTCCTAACCAGCATCCTCAAAGCAGAGCTTTAAATCAGTGCATCAATGCAGTGAGATATGATACACACAGGAAGGGAAATGACACCGGGCTGATCGGTTCCTAATCTGATTATACTACAAGCCAATCAAGGATCCGGTCTGTCTGACTGTGGCTGAGGCAATAGAGGAGAATACAGACAGAGGCTTATGAGGCAGTTTACATGTCGACTAGTGTGTGCTCATGTGTGTTGCAGCTCACAGTGTCAGTGGGTTGAGGGTTTAAAGCGTCTGAAATCTCAACTGGGAAAAGGTTCAAATACATTTAAAGTCTTAGAATTGGAAGTCTTTTCAGATAAAATACTGAGAGTCTGAGAGAAGTGGTTCACATGACTACTTGTATGTGAGAATTGTTCTCGTAGTGAGGATCCCACAGATAATAACCGCTTAACTCTGCAGTTCCACTCAGCTTTACAGTGTTTTAACATCTTTCGGCTCTTTGTTTTGCTTTCTCACCCTGCAGCGTTACTGTTTTGGTTCACTCTCTTAGCTCTCATCAACCACCTTTCCAGCAGCGGCAGGCAGCTGTTTTCAATAAAATAACTTACTTACTCTTACAAATAGAAGGATACAGAATTGAAATCACTACATGTATTACAGTTTTACCCAACATCTGCAACTGAGTGAACTGATCCCAAACCAGTTGTTATTGTGTCTTTAGGATTCTACTTACCAAGTAATTTGTCCAAATGCTTAAAGTGCCCATATTATGCTCATTTCAGGTTCATAATTGTATTTTGAGGTTGTACCAGAATAGGTTTACATGATTTAATTTTCAAAAAACACCATCTTATTGTTGTACTGCACATTGCTGCAGCTCCTCTTTTCACCCTGTGTGTTGAGCTCTCTGTTTTAGCTACAGAGTGAGGCATCGCACTCCTATCCCATCTTTGTTGTGAGGCGCACATGCGCAGTAGCTAGGTAAGGATCACATCAGCTAGCTGTTTGCTTCTACAACTTCAGTTAGTACAAGGCAGGATTAGCCGGGAGACTTCTTCTAAATGAGGGCGCACTTCCAACTTTGCGTGGAATACCTGCATAACAGCGACATGTAAGTAGTTCTTTTGTAGATTATGGTGAACTAGTGTGTGTTGTAGCAGTGTTTTGCCATTGAGAACGAGATAGTGTGCTACGGTTAGCCACCTTGTCTCGGCTACTGACGTAGAAAGCCCTGCAGATTTTAAACAGTTCACCCCGAGATTGAAGGCAGAAGACATTCAGAAACCCATATCTCACTCAAAACAACATGGATGGGTTTTTTTCCCCAAGTTTGTATGCATGTGGAAGCACCACAGACACAAAGTAACACCCCAAATCCCAGAAAAAGTGTTTTTTTTCATAATATGGGCACTTTAAAACAACCTATTTACACGTTTTCCAGACAAGCAAGCTCTTCTGAATCAAATACAAAAGTAGCGTGACATTGCTATCTTTCCCTAACCTACCTTAAGTAGTTGAAGTTGCCATCAATTAAACCAGACCTTAACCACAGATGTGGCACACGCTATTAGGTGCAACAGATCAGAAAACACATATATGGGGCATTACGTAAGGCAATGTCAAACCACCTATTTTATTGTTTAGATATGAATTCATTTTGGTCTTTACCTGGCGCTCCTGGGATCCGTGTGAGCTTTGCCAGGTTCTCAGCCTTTCGGACCAACACCTTGATGCGTTGGGCCAGCGCCTGGTACTGCAGCAGGATGAACAGCTGGCCCAAAGTCCGCGGCACACACACCGAGCTCTTCCTGTGACCAAATGTTTCCTGAGAACTCACACTCTGAGTGTGGAAGGAGAGATACATAAAAAATGTGAGAGATTTAGCAAGAGGGGGAAAATGTCTTCTTTCACTAAGCAGATGTTTCCTTCATCCAGGCTAGGAATGAAATGAAACAAAACCAAGGAAAGAAACCAAGAGAATGGAGCAGATTCAAGCTGTAAAGCTGTCAGTAAATGAGTCGACCGAGGCATTGAAACTTTCAGAATCAAGGTTTCAGTGCCCCTTCATAGGGATTTGCAGTGAATCACTGCCTGCCAAAGTAAAGGAGCAGGTAAGGAGTTTCAATTTGTATTATGTGTTTCTTCATCAGAAGGATATATCCAAAATATAATCAGTGTTATTCATGAGGTATCTTGGATTTGACCTGCCTGAGGAGCTCAGCAGGGCTAAATATGTATCACATTTCCAATTACTTAATGTTAATCTGTAATATTGGTTATATATAGCTGTCAGGGTTAAGCATTGTGTTGCCAAATTGACCACCCTTTCTTAAATAATACAGACATGCATGCACATGATGGTAATTTCCATCTGATTTCATGTCAGAACTCATTAGCTTGCATTGTTTGGGGTGCGATGAGTCACCGTCTGAGTGTTTGCCCACCGGCAACTTTCTGAGGCCGGGCAGCAGAGTGTGAAGGCGATTTCATTCAACAAGTGAGTTTCGGTTCACTGCCTCTGTCTGTAACTATACAGTAGCACTTCGCCTCAGAGCCCGTCACCCACACTTACACTGCCTTTAAAAAGGGGAGACATTATTCTGCAAAACACACATTACCAAGCAAACCATAAAGCTATAGCAACATTTGTTTTTCAGTGAAGTCAATTATTTCAACCTTTCATCAAACTGTCCAGCTGATGCTGGTCACTTCATAGGCAGCTTCCTAGTGGTAAAACCTTTCAACATTGGTCGTTTTGGGCAAAGGTGCACTCCCAGCTTGCTAGCCTTCAGTCCTGAGGAAGCTATCCCTTCACATACTGTATACCAGAGTTGGGACACAGCAATGGAGGTATTACAACTCAGGATGATTATATTTGACTCCAAGTATTTTAGTGCTTATACGTCACACCTTCTTATTAACTATCAACAAAAACAAGACACAAAAAAATAGTAAATCATGAATCACAACTCCAACACTGTCCTTACTGAGCAGTAAAAACACAAAAAAAGGTGTACCCCTGACTTATGTTTTTTTCTATGAAAACTCTAACTGCAGAGATTAAGTAATTCACCTTAAGGCTGGTTCTGAAAACCTGGCTTTACAACCACATCGTCCTCATCTTTAAAATGTGTCATTATCTAAAAAAAAACTAAAAAAAACAATTCCCACATAAATTGCACTCATGTTAAAAAAAATCATGAGGAACATTCTTAGCCTGATCAGAAAAAAATGACACAAATGCAGGAATGATTGTCTAGTTTCATATGATATCAATATATTTATAATCTGTCTAGCTTCAAAACAGAGCCCTTCTATAGCCTCTGAAAGACAGTAAAGTCGGCTTAAAAGATTTAGGGCTTTTGAGAAAATATTCAGGGCTGGAGCCCCAGAAGCCACCCCTCTGCTCAGCCCCTGCAAGGGCAACTGCTTTCAGCCCACATGCTGAAATGAGCCAATTTGGCATTAAAGCCCAGCTCGAAATTGTATGGAGCCAAAGTAAATGAGTGGACCAAGCTAAAAGGTGAACATCTACATTTGGCAGGTAGAATCTACTGGGATCCCCATGATGCTCTGTTCTTAAAGCTCAAAGCAGCAACACATCATAAAAACAGTTTTTGTACAAAATATGGTCATAATATGTTACTTTATATCTTGATCATAATTCAGTTCTGTCATCGGTTTATGCAATCGTAATGTAATTCTTATTTATGACTGACAATAAAAAGCTGAGGTTAGTGAGCATTTATCGAGAATGATGTAATAATGATTAAAAATAAAAAGCCTGCATGCTCAGAAAAATAAGAACACTACAGTATATGTGGATCATCCTGACAACCAATAGCAGCCCTGCCGTGACCAAGCTCATTTTGTGCTAAAATGCACAGTCCTTAAATTGCTGCTGCGTCATGGCCCCCTATCCCCATGAAATGTCAAAACAGATGACTAATCATCAATACTCAGACCTGGTCCCATTACACTGATTACAACACCTGGTGCCTCACTATAAATCCAGGAAGTGCCTACATTAAAAGATGGAGACCCTACTGCACAGCCTCCGTACACGCCCAACTCTTTAAAGAGTTATCCAGCAGCCATCTGGTCCACATCCACACCAGTACACACACCCGGCAGCGGCTGGATGTAGGGGAGGATGAACTATACATGGACATGAAAGGAGATACAGAGGTAAGCCCACCTGACTCTGATCTTCACATGACGGAGAAATGATGGAGAAATGATACTGATATCCCTGCCAAACACACAGCAAGTCACTTTGGTATAAATCAGTGTGACTGGTTGAGTTATGTCCACTGAAACAACAGGACCCCCCTCCCTAGAGCCAGCTATTAATGCCCTGTGGCAGTTTCAAGAGAGCCGCAGAGGGCACGGTGTGGGCGCCCTGCCAATTTGCTACACTCTGCTTGTTTGCTCTGCAGTCTCTAACAACAATGTCACCATGACTAACAACAGTGGAAAAATGGATAATGGGAGAGCTGATTAGACGCTACATTCCTTCATGGATAAAACATGATATGTGCTATGTATAGGCCTGCCTTTCCCTCTCTGTTTTATCAACTGAAAATGCAGACTGTTAAAAAGATTTTTGAAAGAAATGATGTTGTACATAGACTAAAAAGGAGTTACAAACCCTACTAACAAGCCACAGATGCAAACGCAGATACACACAAACTTTAAGATTCACTCTGTAGCTTCATATTACAGATGTGAGGGTGGTGTTGATCTTTACATTTAACTCTCTATATTAAGGCGATTAAGTGTATTTCCCAAAATGTTGAACTATTCCTTTAAAGAGTGTTGCATTCTGACCAGGAGACAGTTGGCTCTTGGGTTTTCCCCTGAGTTAGCCAACTCTTTGTGTTCTTTGTGTGCATTGCAGCTCTGAAGAGCCAACTTGTATTTATTCAATTACATGTTTCAAAGTTGTTGTGAATTTTGGTGCTCAGGCTTATAAATTAAATTGTAAGCAGCTCATCAATAAATGCTAATCTTCACGTTTACTAGACTCTGCAGACTCCTTTACTTGGTTCTTAGGGCTTGTTTGGGCTCAGGTCCAGTTGCTGATGCATACATCAAATGAATGAAATGATGCAATCACCATATACCTTTTTCAGCTTGCTTTTAGTTGGGCTGAGCTGCCTGGTGTAGGTGGTGGTCATGTCTGGCTCCCAATCTATCTGCTCACAGGGCAGCTCCACCACCCCCAGCGCAGCCTCTCTTAAGCCTGCGAAGTCCCTGCTGTAGACAGCAAGTCTCAAGGTGCAGGTGCGCAGCTCTTCCACAGAGCCCACTTGCAGCACAAAGGTCTGGCTGTTGAGATCTGGGCTGAGGCTGCGGCGCCGAGAGGCCATCTGCTGAGGGGAGGGGCAGAGGGGAGGAAGGCTGGCCCGGACAAACACCCCGGTGCGCTTTCGACTGGCCCCCGAGAGCCCCAGGATGTTGACCATCAGGGTGCCACAGGCACAGGAGAAGAGCAAGGAGAAGTGCAGGAGAGGAGTTGGTTTGGAGGAGATGGAGAGAGAGTTAGAGCCATACTGTGACAGGCAGGGCTCCCCCTGCTGGGTGGGAGCTCTGGCAGCACCTGCAGTCAGTCGACTGCTCTCACTGTACAGAAAACTTTCGCCACTCACGGTGCTGCGGCGACCCATTGCCCGGCAGGACTTGGACACCAGGCTCAGCTTGGCGAGGGAGGGCAGAGAGGCTCTGCCGTGACGTAGTGGTTTATTGGGTGAGCAGGGAACAGCCGGGGTGCTGAGGCGCCGCATTGGAAAAGAAGATCCAGGAGATTGCACCAGCTCAGCTGATCTGGTAGGGCTGTGGTAAAAGGGCAAAGCAGTGTGGTCATCCTCAGAGGGAGAAAAGCTGCTTTTAGATGAGGGGAATTCCAGCACGTCCCCATCCAGCTGCTCGTACTGCTGCTTGACAGGCTGTGTACACGGGGACGGCGTCAATGTCACAGTCACCCTCTCAGCAGAATGAGGAGACAATAAAACTGCCTCCTTGTCCTCCGATGAACCACTCTTCCTCCTGCGACAGCAAAGGATGCAACCGAGAACCAGGCAGTAGCAGAACACAGCCAGACCCACAGCCAGCAGGATCTGCAGGTGAACTAGACAGACAGAAAACAAAGCGGTCACAGTTTAATATTGCGTCAGTGGGATTAATGAAGTGATGACGTGAATTTGTGAGTGATCAGGAAAAAGAAAGCAACTGGGGGAAACAAAACAGGCAAAGAGATATATAGACAAGAGTTGAAGACAAAATTGTAACAAACTAACAAATCAAATCAGCTTTGTGCATTTGAGTGACCTGTCAGTCAAGAAGAAAATGAAAGAGAGACTTTTAATGAAGCCAAATTCATTATGAAAGATCTTAGGAAAAATATATTAAGATCAAATGACTCTTACAGTAACATTATCTTGTTGTGTCTGCACTCTGCGTCCCAGATGAGACTAAAAAGGAAATGTCTCAGGGTTATAATCATAATTGTAGAAATGGTATTGTCACAGTTTCTGCTTTGATCCAAAGCAGGAGCAGTGCACATGCAATGTGATGGTGTTAGTTACCCTTGTAATCAAATTGTGAGTGTGTGTGTGTGTGTGTGTGTGTGTGTGTGTGCATGTATTCAGCATTCTGATTTTTACCAGTTAAACTATAACGTTGTCAGTATTCCCAGAAAAACAAATCCATTACAAGTTGTTTAAAACATTTTCCCACACATTATTACTCTACATATTTATTCTGTATACGTGTGTTCTAGCAGCACTACTATTCAAGTCACAGATTACATTATTGATGCACAATTACATAAAATAATGTAATGTATAATGTAAAATATGATATATTATTCATATTTCCCTGAACATATCTTAGCATATGTAATTAAAACATTTTTTAAAAAAAACATGAATTCTTGAATATCATTTCAAAATAAAGTTCTATTGGTTTGAACACATTCTATATAAAAACATGACGGAGCTGCGCAAGTTACTGAGATTGAAGCCTTAAAAGATGAGCCCTGATGTCTATTTAACGACAGATGATGAGGGTGTATTGGATGACTCATGCAGCATCCCATACACTGGTGGACAGTGATGAAAAAATATAGGAGTATGTACTGAGTTTAGATGCCCAACATCTTTGATAGGAACAGATTTGTTTAATCAGGAGCTAAACATTGAAAAAAAAACATAAATCCCCTCTGATTATCTGAGGGGCGTGTCCCAATAAGTGAGATATTTATCAGAGACTTTAAGCACACTGCATGAGGTGTAGACTTATAAAGATGTGATCACTATCAAAGCAAGGGAGTGCTACCTGTCAGTACAGATTCATTTCAGCCCAGTCAAAAAGCATGTGCAGGAGCCGGCAGCTCCTCGGACAGCCTCCATTAACAGATGAAAAGTACAGAAGGGCTGGACGCAGCAGTGATGTTCTATTATTTGCCTTTACCCACTCATTCATTATATCCACATTAGTAATGATTATGTATCTAATATCTCATTGTGTAAATAATTTTGTGAAAGCACCAAGAGTAAACATTACAATATCGCCGCAATATCGATATCGATGTATTTGGTCAACAAAATTGTGATATTTTATCTTCTCCATATTGCCCAGCTCTAACTCAGACTGGCCAGCCAGTAGACATTATTACAGACCAAATGAGGTAATGGTCAAACCTGACATGCTCCAATTCAGCATGTGTTGTGTGTTTTGCTACTGTTGTGTCCTGGTAGACTTCACTCAATCATGCATGTAATATAGTAATAACAACATGCACTTACAGTACTTTACATTGGCAGAATGGGTTTGAAGCTTATTCTGATCTGGGTTAGAATAATCTATTTTATTTGTCTACAAGCTTTTGGTCCTTTTTCATACAAACTTATCTAAAACAAACAACAGAGGCACCTCTCCACACTTTATGCTGAGTGCATAAAAATAAAAAAAATTCGACTCCAGTTCTTTTTTTTCTTTTTTTTAAGTTTGAGGTCAGTTTAACGGGACAAATTGGCAGCATAAGGTTGTTTTTTTTCAATGAAAGATGTGCTACGTCCTGATATTTTCATTTTTTTCAGATATAGGCTAAAGGAAGCTGCAAGTTAAAACAAAACCGCCATACAAAGATTAAAGACAAAACGAAAGCAATACAAGTTAGAAAGTAGAAGACTTAAGGTTTTCTTACCTCCCAGAGTGTACTGCGACATGTTCCCATACAGTTTGACGTGTGTGTTGAGTCAGCGTGTGGGCGCTAGTGAGCAGGGACCTGAAGCCTTCCAGCCTATGGCTTCGCCGGGTGACTGAGCTTTTATTTCAATCGCACTGATTGTGTTGGAGGCAGAAAAGGTCCACTGCCTTCTTCAAAACAGTCCAGCCTACCAGCGCTGACGTCATTTTATTACACTTATTAGACCTTTATGTCTTATGCGTTATATCTTTAGGAGGACAAATTATAGAAATCACAAAACCAAACAAATATACGTTACAAAAACGCATATCAGTACAAAATTCAGTATTTTTCTTGTGGCACATCATCCGAGCAGCCATGTCAGAGACTCGTGCCAGGAGATATATTATATGTCATTGTAATCTACCTCCAATATCATTTCTATTGAAACGTGCATAACAGATTTCATGACATATGGAAATATGATGAGATCAGGGTCTTGTCTAAAACAAGAAAGACTCTTTTTTTTAAAAAAAAGTAGGTTTCAGCTCCCCTCCCCACACCAATAATTTCTGTACAGTCAAAGTTGTTGATGATTCATTTTCTGTTGACTGTTGGAGTAACAAAAAAAGAGTTTTAGTTAGACCCTGATCTCTCAACTCAACCACGATTTCAAGCTTAAAGGGTAACTACCGTTTTTTTCAACCTGGACCCTATGTTTTTGTATGTGACTAATAGGAACAACAATCTTTGTCATTGTCAATTTGGTCCACTAAAAGTGCTTTATTTTGCCACTGAAAGTCTTAGATTATTATTCTAAGTGTCTGACAACATTATGTAAAGGATCCCTACAGAGACAGGCCTTTTTAAAACCTATTTAAGACCTTCTATTTAAGCAGAAACAGCTCTGAGGTCGCTAAACTAGAAAATATTCACATTTAAGAAGCTGCAATCAGAGAATTTTACTCTTTTTTATAAAAGAAAATGACTCAAATCTATTATCAAAATAGTTGGCAATTAATCTAATAGTTGACAACTAATGAATTGATCGATTAAAGCCTCTGAACACCCACACATGTGATTTAGCTGATACCATACAGCTGATTAGACTCTGCTCAGGTTGAAAGTGGGCCGGAGCTTGGATGGGAATTTATTAGATCACAAATATTTTCTACCAACAAGAATAACAAAGCAGTCATTTGTCCTGCCCTAACAGGAACAAAAATGCTAACAGGAGACTCAGGAAAATGTCAATCAATCAGTCTATGGTTACACTTCATAACCCTTATATTAACTCCTCGAGTCCTCCACTTGCCTCCCTTCCTCGCGTCTTAGTCCCTCCCACCGAGGAAGCACGGGAGAGGCAAATGTGTTTTAGAGGGATGAGATGTCCTTTCCTCTGAAGCGTCACATGAATTTGTCAACTGTTTGGGCGGAGTTAGCAACTCCTTCAGCTGCACGGCTTCAGGGAAGGCTGCTCTTGTGTATCCTCGCCTATAGCTCCTTGCTCACAGACAACAACAACTTCCGGTTCAGCCTAGGACCGAGGAGCTATCAAATGCAGCCTAGACACACAGGGCCTTTCATCCTTACAGCCCATAACACTAGAGGAACTGAGGCGCCGTCCTGGTTCATAGAAGCATGTCAGACAAAGGCTGGTACAAGACCATGAACTGTTCAACCGACTCCAAAACACACTGGATGGTGACTGAACTTCTACCGCGTCATGCTGTTTACAGTGAACACAGTGAATGAGAGAAAACATCATTTGCAGGACAGGTTTCCTTAAAGTGCTCATATTTTGCTTTTTGGCTTTTTCCCTTCCCTTTATTGTGTTGTATATCTTTTTGTGCACGTTATAGGTTTACAAAGTGAAAAAGCCCAAAGTCCACCCCAAAGGGACTTACCATCTCCAACAGAAAACACTCTTCGCAAACTGCTCCAAAAAGCTCTAATGTAGTCCAGCCTTCACTTCCGTGACGAACGTGCGTTACTTTGTAACACACGTTATAATGCTTGCCTAGCTGCTAGCATGGCCCGCCCTCATAATCTGCAACTGATTAGCTAGCAGTGCTTACCTAGGTACGGCACATGTGCGACTCCCAACAAAGATGGAACAGAAGTGCGATGCCTCACTCGGTAGCTAAAACTGATACGGTGAAAAGAGGAGCTGCAGCAATATTCAAGTTTAAGTTGGCATATAGACTGTCTTCTGTATTGCTCTCCGTACTTATATAAGATCACACACAACAGCACCACTTGGCCTAGATTTCAGTGAGGTTAGGCAGGCGTATGGCCTATAGGTCCTTGAAGGTGAACTTAAAAACAAACTCTGCAACCCTTAAAGCCTGATGCATTTGTGACACCTTTTTTAACTGTTAAAAAGAATATTACAGTTTTATTTTTTCTTCGCAAGTATGTTTTAGGCTTGTATGTGTCAGACTGGCCCTACTCTGAGCTTTAGGGCAGCCACACTGTTCAGATTTGCAGGTTTGTTGAAGTGTGACAACGTCAAGGTGACCCACTCAAAGTGTATTATATCTTTATATTGGAATACCTGTAAGTTGTTATGTCCAAATGAAGCTTTGTGAAGCATTTTCTTTTTTTCCATTTTCATATATCTTGTTTTTGTTTCCTGGCACGCATCTCTGCTCTCATCAACTTTGTTTCCACTACTGGCAAGCAGCTGTTTTCAGTTTAAAAAAAGAAGATCACATAAACCCGCTTTACACTACCTGTAAAACACCAAACAGCAGACGGTTAGCCACTTGCTGGTGAATAGGGCTGGGTATCGTTCAAAACTTTTCAATACCAATACCAATACCATGGCTTTCATACCTGTTCCTTTACGATACTTTTTTCGATACCAATTTTATCAAAACAAAAAGAAAGTACAACATTACACATTACGGCACAAATCTTTTTATTTTTCAGCTCCTACTACGTGAGGCCCGTCTCTGTGCGTAACGTAGAGCTTTTCCTGTGTGTCTCTACAACGTGTAACGTTAAACAGCCAATCACAGACATTACTAGATCTTGGTAGAAGCATGTTGCATGTTTATTGGCTCACTGACGCTGATGAGATTTACTCTTTAGGTATTGAAATTGGACATTGAATGTCAAGGCATTTTTTGATAATTTCGAGGCAATTCGGTTGGTGCCTAAAAAGTATTAAATTTGGTACCCAGCCCTACTGGTGAACATAGTGGAGCCTTTAGCAGTCAAATAGCCAGCTATTTTTCTCAGGAGTTAGTGGAGACTGAACACAGAGCTGAAATTACAGTGACCAGGGGTCTCATTTATAAACATGGTGTACCCGCAAAACGGGGCTGAAAATGTGCGTACGTCACTTCCCACGCAAAGGTTGTGATTTATAAAAAACACGCAATCTCTGACCCATGCGTAAGCACATTTTGGAGACAATGGGAATATGTGACGCAAATGGTGAGGTGGTGAACTGATGTCAGACTGCAGAAAGTAAATGTGGGAATAACGATTACTCTTCATATTTTCAAGTATTGATGCCTCACGCACATTTTTTCACTCCATACCATCCACGTTGTGAAGATTAAATCCAGCAGTGTTATTTGCGCTTGTGCTGAGGGATAATTGTTCCATAAATACCTTGCAAAATCCAACTCAAATCTTAAATAAAAACGTGTTCTGAATATAAAAACGTGTTCTGAATATTTAATCGGCGCTGTCTCGTCGTCACATTGTCCGCTACGAAGCGCAGGAGGAGGAGATGGCCCGACTGCATGGAATACAGGATAGCATCAAATACTCTAGCATTAGATAACTGCAGACTACAGTGTAAGTAACTAAATATCTGTCTTCAATAATGTGCATATATCATAAAATGTCAAAGTCTAGATATACAGCCGTTAAGCTTAATCGTTACACTTAATGTCCTCGTTATCGGGCCAAACTTTAATACTGTCCGTGACAAAACCTGCATGAAGAAACGTGTGTTTGCCTATTAGACTTTCGTCTTCAAATTGTATCTCGGGGTGAGGGATACCACTAGCTGATGCTGTGATTTTGGCAAGGTGTTACTAGCCATTGTGGCTGGTGATGAATGAAGCGCATAACACTGCGTCTGTTTGATTTGTCAAGCTGCAGAAATGTTGCGACAAGTCAGTGTTGCCAGATTGGTCTGTTTTTTCCGCAAGAAATTTGGGCGGTTTCATGTGTGTTTGGCTTTGAAACATAATCTTCATCTGGCAACACTGCTTGTAGTAATACGCCTACATTTCCCATGAACACTATTTCGTGACGTGTCGTACAACCGTTGGCTACGTGGCTAGCGTGGATGGTATTGATTACGAGCTACGCTGAAACACAGAATACGAACGGAACAGTGCAAAACAAACCAGAGGAGCTGAAATTTAAGTACAGTTAGTTAGGGAATCAAAAAACAACATGTGGCTAGTGGAAAATTTTATTGACTGGTTCACTTTAAAAATCTACTAGCCATGATGGCTGGTGATCAAAATAGTTCATTTAAAGCTGTGACAGTGACTATTGGACTTACATTCATCAGGTGACTCAAAATGAATGATAATGTTGCTCTGCGTCTGCCAGAGGCAACTGTTGGCTAACATGTTCGCCATGTCATTGGTGTGTTTTTAACTTGTTACGCTGACCCCAAGTGCAGTCAGTTAATGCAGCTTTAAATAACAACATCGATTTTTGTTCAAAAGGAGTGACTCAGTCACCCAACTAAATACCCTGTCACACTCTTTCACCTTCAACAGAGAAAACAGTATTCCTCCTGATCCTGGAGATACATGACATGCCTGACAAGCGATGGGCTTTGTTATATTAATATATAAATATGGCTGCCCTCAGGCCAAAGTGGCTCTTAACAGAAGCCTCATGTCGCTCCAGATTAAAGCATTATAACACCCCAGGGTCCCTTTTTGTTTTTGCTTTTGTGTGGGTGGTCAAATATCCTCTCATGTGAATAAAAATAAATGAGCTACCATTTAACCTGAATTAGCATTATCTGTCAGTGTGTTAATAAAACAGCAAACTGTTTAATATATATTTTATACTAGGAGTCTCACGGAAGTTTACACTATAGACTTCTCTTTGAAATTACAGATACAGTCATAGGCGTAATTTACAGGGGAATGGGGGGTTTAAAACCCCCACAATAATCAAAACTGGCCAGTGCAACCCCCCCCCAAAAAAACGATTATAATTTCCTTTACATAAATAAAGACATTTGCACCATAACTTGATGCAGAAAAGGCACAAATTGTTGCCAGAATGCAGGAAATGAAATGTTTGATATGCTAAAAATTTCAATTTTGTCCTTGGATACAGTACAGAGTTAGTTTTGTAGTCGTCACATTAAAAACATTTAATCTGTCAGAATATCTATAATATCAACATACTAACATGCTACAACATGTGGGTTATGTGAACGTGTAGACATGATGACAAAATGACAGTATCAGTGGTCTATCTTATTGGGACTACATTGATTTTTTTGGGCATTTCCTTGTTATGGGTTGACTTAATACCGAGGGCCATTTTGGACAAAGAGAAATAGAAAAATCTACTCAACCAGCTTTATTAGTTTCACATTATGAGTAGGAGCTCTAGTAGTAGTAAGTGGATCAGTGGTAGGCACTGCTGCCTCGCAGCAAGTAGGCAAAGCAAAGTCCGATCCCCGGTTTGGGCAGAGTTCGATCCCTGGTATGGGCAGAGCCTTTCTGTGTGGAGGTTGCATGTTCTCCCAGTGTTTGCGTGGGTTTCCTCCCACCACAAAGACATGCATTCTAGGTAACTAATACTGTTGAAAATTAGCTGACTGGCTAACACTGGTGCATTTACAGAAATGTTGATTAAGGTGCATTGTTCTAATTATATAGCCTACATGTGTTTTTGCTGCAAAGAAACAGCTGAATAGAATTATAATAATATAAGCTAAGCTTTTTTTGTTGGGAATCACATTCCCTCCAACTATTATCCCCCTACACACAGACACACGCTCACACATGAATTGATTTAAATGTCAGTACCTTCCAAATCTTTAATGAAGAGGACCTGAATGAGGAGCCAGAGGAGAAGTAGCAGTATGACACCTTCGATCATTCCCTTACAGCAGAAAGAGATGACAAGCTGCCACACAGGATGGTTGGGGTCTTCCTCTTCAGTTGGACGAGGCATCATCGGTTGTGGGTCTGTGGGAAGTTGGTGGCCAACTTTTAATATCATCTTGGAAATGTGTTTATATAAAAACCTTAACCTTGCAGAGCTTTGATACAGTTAGTTTGTAAAGCTGATGAGTCTGGACTTTAAGTTTGCTCCTCTGTTGGATGCTGGGTTAATATCAAATCAAAGCTAAAGAATGTAAAATGTACATAGAGGACCAGAACGCTAAAAAGATTAGTGAGACACAGACATAGTTTATTAGGAAACATATTACTCTTTGGATCTCTTTCTATTTCTATTATTGTCTCATTGGTTGGAGGGTAATAGTTTGCCTTGCATCCCTATTTATAGGCCTTGCACTTTAAAAAAAAAGATATGTGTTGTGAAGTGGTGAGTTCAGTCTCCATATTGCAAATTCTTACTTGAGTAATAGTGTCTAAAATGTTGCACACCACAGGACTAGAAATTTATTGCAGAGTTGATCTGCAGGAATGCAGTCGGAGGAAAAGTTAAGCATATTTTTAGCAGATAAAACATTTGACTCACATGTGTTGCGCATCATCACTCCTCATCCGAGTCAGCATCCATTGGCTTTTGTAATGTTGCCAGATTAAAAATCCTTACAGCATGAGCAACACTAATTACTCATATAATACACTCCTTCTGTTCTTTTCCCCGGTGGCATCCTTCATTGTGTGTCGTGAGTATGAGTTGAGTTAGCTCAGCCACCTCAGCCACCTGCTCTGACTATCAGCTGCAGTCAGCTTTCAGCATGTGTGCTGCAGCAGTATTTACAGTATAGCTGGCCAACGTCCAGTCAAAACTGCAGTCAGCTTTCCGCTTTCAGCCAAAGACACAGACAAGTGTGAACTCTCTTGTCCAAGTTCAGCCCGGGTTCAGCCCCTAGGGGAAGTGGGAATCTTTAGAAAAACACAGTTCCTTTTTCGACAAGAGTGATTTAAGCTTGTAACGTCTTGACATGACGTCTTTCATGGCAGTACTCTTTCAGCCCAAAAGAGTTTTACATTATGGCTGATTGTGTGATTGATTTACCAATAAGCAATCCTATTGCTCATCTGATTTAACAAAATGTGAATATCTTGACCATATTATAAAAACGTCTACATTTCAAGTTTCTATTGAGAACAGTAGATGGTGTGTTTAAGTGATGTGGGACATCCACCTACCACCTGATATGAATCTACCTTAGCAGTTTAGTTTTAAACAAGGGGGTAAGCGAGCATCCGGAAAGCGTACCTCTTATGGGGAAATTATGAGGCTAACAAGCCATCACCTTCTGCTAGCATTCCATTGACTGCCATTCATTTTGGCGTCACTTTGACAGTGAATAACTGTTTGACTCTATTTGTCCATTGTTTATTTCTAAAGAAACACGACAATGTATAAAAGGCTCCATTACCTTGTAGCTACACGACTCTCTATCGTATAGTAGAGAAATTACCGTATAGTCAGGAGGCATACAGTCAAGGGAGAAGCCCATACATACGCTCATGGACAGCTCCTACTCACGTCTCTGCAAGATTCGGAATGATTCAGATTTCTCTTGGCACAGCTACCAGAAGACTTACAACTTTCAGACAGTTTGCTCACGTCACATCTACGTCGTCAAGCTCAGTTTGAGCAGCTGCGCAGTACGCTCAGCCATCACCGGAAAAGTGCTTCCAGTGTTGGGGAGTAACGGAATACATGTGCCTGCGTTACACATTCAGAATACAAATTATGAGTAACTGTATTCTGTTACAGTTACAATTTAAATAGTTGGTATTAAGAATACAGTTACATTGTTAAAATCAATGGATTACATGACGATACTTCTCTGTTTTACCAGTTTATTCACACTGAATAAATTAAGGCAACTCCATGCATTTCCCAGAAGTCCCAATATGAAAACGAAAAAATTAGCTATTTGCCTGATCAGTCACAATGGAGTCGGAACCGGCACAACAGAGCCAGGGCATGAATGCGTTTCTATCTTGGAAATTCAAACAGCATTTCACATGAAGGAAAGAACAGGGAGAACGAAATATAACTGTACAGTGCAACCACTGCTTGCCAGCAACCAACCTCCTTTCAGCATCCAAATTACTCCACCTCCAACCTGAAGAAGCATCTTAAAGTAAGTTGGGTTTTTTATTAGCCAAGGGTAGTCGTCTGCTGTAGTTTTACTGGTCACCTTGCTATTTTATAGTTGACGTGCGACTTTACATTCTCCTAGGTGCTGATTTACTAGCTCCAGAGCCGTTGAAAGACAGACTAGCCCCGTTTGACATGCTAGCTAACGTTAGCTAAAATTAGCTCGTGGTAGCTTAGGTTGCGGTTAGATTTTTGTAGTATGCAGTTCGGCACTACAAATACAACAATCTATCTGCTTGTTTAGGTACACGTTTAGCCAGTTGGAACAGAAGAACACACCAGAATAGGCCTGTTTAGTAAGCTGTATGTGATGGCCGCATTCCTACTTATAAAATGCAATTCAATGTGGAAGTAATCCAAGTATTCAAAATATGTTATTCAGATTGAGTAACGTAACGGAATACGTTACAAATGACATTCTTGGGCATGTATTCTGGAATATGTTTTGAAAGTATCCTTCCCAACACTGAGTGCTTCTAATTGACTTCACTGGTCTCCGACGTTTCTTTCACTGTCTATGGTTTTAAAACAACACTAGATAACTTTTCCCGCTTTGGTCCCCCTACAGGTTGGAAGCGGAATTGTCCATTACATTACATTATGGAAGTTTGCCAGATCGGGTAGCGGTTCTGTAGTTCGAATGAACTGGACAATGTAATGTAATGGACAATTCTGCTTCCAACCTGTAGGGGGACTGAAGCTGGAAAAGTTCTCTAGTGTTGCTTTAAAGGAGATTTGTATGATTCTTTCTCCTGTCTTAAAATGGCATAAACCATTTATAAAAAGGTTTGGTTGCATGTAAGTCACAATAACATATGGTCAGCTATAGGCTGTTTTTAGTGAGGTAATATTTAGTTTTGTTTTAGGGTGAGAAGCTCAGTTATCCGTGAGGAGCTCGGAGTAGAGCCGCTGCTCCTTTGCGTCGAAAGGAGCCAGTTGAGGTGGTTCGGGCATCTGGTAAGGATGCCCCCTGGGCGCCTCCCTAGGGAGGTGTTCCAGGCACGTCCAGCTGGGAGGAGGCCTCGGGGGAGACCCAGGACTAGGTGGAGGGATTATATCTCTAACCTGGCCTGGGAACGCCTCGGGATCCCCCAGTCGGAGCTGGTTAATGTGGCCCGGGAAAGGGAAGTTTGGGGTCCCCTGCTGGAGCTGCTACCCCCGCGACCCGACCCCGGATAAGCGGATGAAGATGGATGGAAGATGGATGGATGGAATATTTAGTTTTTACTATCTTCATTGTTGTAAACATGAATGGTTCCAGTCAGCAATGAACCCACACTACCATCTGCTGGAGGTTTAGGCAGTCTACAGCAAATGCATTAATTGGCATTTAAGTTTAGGCTAAATAAGTAAAAAAAGACAGACCCTTTGATGTCCATGATGATTGGCCTGCTTGAGGAGCAGAGGCTGGAAAAGTCATCTTCATACTGTAGATCATATCTGTAGATACTGTAGATCACAAACTGACCAGAGACCAGCATCACTTAATAATAATGACACAATATGTATTTCATTGTTTTGTTTTTATTTGTTTCACCTGCAACAGAAATACATTGAATATATTTAAGCACACTTGATAAACAATTGCACAGTCTGTCTCTATCCCTCCTCTCCAGCCACAAAGCTGCAGTACAGGAGGCTGAACTTTCAGGACTGCAATCCTAGGACCGTATTTCTAGGACCCTAGCTTTAAAAAAAAAAAAAATGTTAAACTTTAAAACTATAAGTACTTGCACAAAAGTAGTATTTGGGTGATATGAATGAATAGCTAGTGGATGGATGTAGCTCAGTCCGTAGGGAGTTGGGTTAGGAACCGGAGGTTTGCTGGTTTAAGTCCCCCGTCTCAATTTGTGCATGTATAGGACATGGGCGTAAATCTGATCTAACAGTAGGGGGGGACAATAAACATAAAATTTCTTTAGAGCAATTTTTGAAGAGGACACAAATAATACAGCCACAATTATACTCGTAGAGGACATGTGTACACAGAGGAAAGCCTTAATACTATCATTAGTGTAGCATGGAGACTGTACCATTATCCTTCTTTTCAGCGTTTCTCTTGATTCAATAAAAAAGCTGATTAAATTGAACAAAATATTCTTCTTTAAAACCATGTATTTATTTTTAAGTTGTTTATAATCAAGCCACAAAAATACCTTAAAACATAATGACTTATTTTGAAAAAGTGTCCCCATATAAAAGAAATACAATGCTTTTGTACACTTGTTAAATTAACTGATCATAATGTAAATTAGTGAGCCACTAGTAAAGCTCATCTGCTAACCCTGACAGCCAAACACCTCCAAAAATATGAACTGAGCTCAACAGACTTTCCTGAGACTCTACACCTGACTGTCCCTGGTCTCCCTCCTCAGTTCTTTCTGTCTCCTTTGCCAGTGACATAATGACGTTATTATTTCCATAAGCACCCATTCTTATAAAGATGTTACCAAATTGTCTTGATATGAGGACTTATTGTACTTACTTGGCGTTTTGGTGTACTGAAAAAGGATCTTATGTCTGTTTTTCTTTTCTCTGTCATTTTTAACAACAACACAAATCTTTAACGTCAGATGTCTAAATATGAGTTAGTTTCATAGGTTCACCACGCGGTCATATTATAATTATAAAATGATCTTGCGTCTTCCACATAAATATTAGGTTTCTTCTGGGACACAGGATATATATTTAACTGATCAGCCGCTTAACTTCATGTTGAGCAAAACACAACTGTAGATCTTCAATATTAACCCTAATATCAGTTCACACACATAACGTTAGGCTTATCGCCGTGGTAACGTTAGTTGTAGTGGGTGCATTTCTATCCAACAAGCTATAAGCTAGGTAACGTTACATTATATTACACTAACATAGAGAACTTTTTTGTCATGACTAATTCATTAATTACTCAGCATCATTTCTATTTGAGAAAAGAAAAACTTCATCCGATGTTTAATGTGAATAAAATAGCCTTGAACCGCCTACTCGCTACATTCCTGTCACTACCCGATGTGACTGTGAGTCTAGCGCAGATCCTACAGCGTGCAGTGGACCAAACCACTGTGAGGCAAGGGAGGGGGGACTCAAAATGTTTCTAAACTTAAAAAGCATTTTTTGGGGTTTGTATTGTTTTTCTGCTTACACAGATATGTTAACGTACATCATTATGTTATTTACAACACACAGCATTGTTTTAATGATATTTCTAGGTGGGGACAACCCTTAGATGGGGGGTTGGGAAGGTCCTGACCCCCCTAACCCCCCTGGGATTTACGCCCTTGGTATAGGACCTGGGCATCTGTGTGTGTTTCAGGCCTGTGTAAATTGTACTGTGTACAATAAAAAAGCAAGTAGCATAAATGATTATTAAACCTTTAAAACTAAAAGAATTTGGACAAAAGTAGTAGGCTATTTGGGTGGAATAAACCTTTCAAACTATGAGTACTTGGACAGAAAGTAGAATTTGGGTGGAATAAACCTTTTAAACTCCAAGTAGTCTACTAGTCTCTGAGGACCTCTCTTGGACCCTCAACACCTCTACCCTGATCAAGAAGGCTCACCAGCGTCTCTTCATTCTGAGGAGACTCAAGAAGGTCCACCTGTCTCCTCAGATCTTGGTGAACTTCTACCGCTGCACCATCGAGAGCATCCTCACCAACTGTGTTACAGTTTGGTATGGCAACTGCTCTGCGCATGACCGGAAAGCACTGCAGAGGGTTGGTGAAAACTACCCAACGCATCACCGGTTCCTCACTCCTCTCCATCGAGACCATCCAGGGCAAGCGATGCTTGCGTAAGGCGCGCAGCATCATCAAAGACACAACCAACCACAGCCTGTTCACCCCACTCCCGTCCGTGAGGCGTCTCAGGTCTCTCCACACCCTGAGGAAGCTTCTTTCCTGCGGCTGTCACCCTACTGAACTCTTGCTCTGCATCCCGATGACAATTTAACCTACTAAGCCCCCCCCGGACAATTTGCACTACCCTACCCCACCCATACTGTTTCACAGATGTACATACTGTAATTAGGGCCTGAGCACGAAAGTGCAAGTGTGAAGGAGCCTATTGTTTTTGGTCAGATTATTATTATTTTTCCCAATTCTTTGTCGCATTTTTAAGGGGGTTAGCATGCACGAAAACTCAAAAAAATTTGCATACATGTTACAACTGGTGAAAATTGCAAAGTTCTGTAGTTATTGGGCTCGGGCGTTGCCAGGGGGCTCCATAGCGCCCCCTAACGTGCGCCTTAAATTGGACAAAAGTAATAAGTTAATATACCAACTTTTGAGGGAACATAGGTCTCATCTTCAAGTCCATGGTGCTATTTTTAGAAAAAATTACAAAATTTGATAATTTCCGAAATATTGGTTTTCGTGTAAAAATCTTCATTTTACGAACACTTGTTTGAGGACTTTAGGATGCACAAAAACTCTCAAGATTTTGCAGCCATGTGCACAATAGTAAACTCTTTCATCTGAATTCACATTTAGGCTTGGGAGTGGTATGGTTGCTCTAATAGCGCCCCCTAATTGGTTTTAGCCCTTGGGCACATTTTTGATGGCCTCAGTATATACGAAAACTCACAAAAATTGGCCCCCACATAAACACCTAGGAGCTTTGCGAGACTGTACAGCGATTTGGCCCATACCTGTAAGTGGGCTCCATAGTGCCCCCTAATGCGTGGAAGGCCTTAACTTGGACATAGTTGCTCCGATCTTCACCAGATTTAATACCCATATTGCTCTAATCATTGCGGACATATTTCCCATTTACCTTCATTAGCTCCGCCCAACCGGAAGGCGGCCATTTTTAATTATGCATTTTTCAGGTGTTTTATATTCTTTCGAACTCATCCTAGGCCGTGATTTCAATCTTCTTGAATCTTTACAGGTAGTATCTGTTGACCCTCTTGACGAAAAGTTATCAAGAGAATTTTGATAGTTGAAAAAATGCGCAAGTTACAGCAACTTCCTTTCTAAACAGGAAGTTGCGTTATCTTGGCAACAATTATTCCGATTGCCCCGAAACTTGACAAGGTTGTTCGTCATGGCTGGTTTAGCATCTGTCTATTAGATGGCCGATGTTTTTTTCAATTAATTAGCAAAATATTGATATATGGGAAACCTACTCTGTCTAACTACTCCTGGGGCGTGAGTCCGATCGGCACGAAAACTGGCATATAGACTCAGAGGACCCTCGTGACAAAGAGTTATCAAAAGAATCTTAATAGCTAAAACAATGCACAAGTTACAGAGGACCAACTTCCTGTAGGTGGGTGTCAAAATAGGAACGATTGTATCTTGCACACGGCTATTCCGATGGACACAAACCTTAAGGCAGTTGTTCCTCATGTGCCAATGAGGCTGTGTGCCAAATATGGCGTAAATCGGCCTTTAGATGGCGCTGTATTCATTTTTTTAATTAATTAGCAAATTCGCTTTGAGCGAAACCTACTTTTTTTAACTCCTCCTAGAGCGTGAGTCCCATCTGCACAAAAATGTGCAGGTAGACACGGTGGACCGTCATGACAAAAAGTTATCAATATAATTTTGATAGCCAACACAATGCGCAAGTTACAGAGTTCCAACTTCCTGTAGGCTGTCGAAACAGGAAGTTGCGTATCTACCAAGATTTATTCCGATTGACACCAAAAATGACACAATTGTTCTGCATAGGGGCTTGAGCATCCATGCCAAATTTAAAGTGAATCGGCCATTAGATGGCGCTGTTAGAATTTATTTTATTAATTAGCCACATCGCGATATATGGGAAACATACTTTGTCTAACTCCTCCTTGGCCGTGAGTCCAATCTGCACGAAACTTTGGATATAGACTTGGTGGACCCTCGTGACTAAAAGTTATCTAAAGAATTTTGATAGCTAAAACAATGCGCAAGTTATGGAGGAACAACTTCCTGTAACATGAACGGTTGTATCTTGGCAAAAGTTATTCCGATTTTCATGAAACTTAGAATTGTGGTCTACATGTAATGTTGCGTCTGCCAGTACCCCCGATTGCAAGAAGGCGAGGGCCCGTTCATCGCTGCTTGCAGCTTTAATTACACCTATACTTGTATATCGCGTTGCACTTTTCTGCTTTTTTTGCACTCCTGGTTGGACGCAAACTGCATTTCACTGTCTTTGTACATTGTACACTGCACAATGACAATACAGATTAATCAAATTTAATCTAATCTAATCTAGTCTCCAGTACTGCAGGAACATCATATTGATATTGCCACTGCCATTTTCCATCCATCCAACAGATGGCCTCAGACTTTCCTATCACTTCCCCTTCATCTGACTGCCCCTGCTGTGTTCCCACTTTCCTCTGCAGTTGCCTGCACATTCACTTTTCCCTGCTTCTCTTGTGGGCAGGGAACTATGTTTAGTTTGGAATGTTGGATTTAGGCCTACTCATCCCCCTGAACCTTTTTTTTTTTAATCCTTTGCATTCCGGTCTTTAATTTCCTCGTTTCCCTGCGCACCTCACACAACGTAATTGGGCTTGTTTTAAAACGTTTTTGTAATTTTTTTGTTTTGTGTTGCTGTTAAATCTGTTAAAAAGTCTCAGATTAAACACAACTGGTATTGGATTAATACATTGTCTTTCTCCAACCAAAGAAAAAAAGGTTGTATTAGCCCATACAGAACACACCTAAAGACTCTTCTGCAGTTGTATTGCCATACCTACAGTAAGCTACCTTCGCAGAAGCAGCGCTGAACAGACGCTCAGCACTTCTTCATGTCAGACTGATGACACCAGACACACAATGGCACTCTTACACTTAACGGTATATTTACTATTGTCATGCCTCAATAGTTTGACAGAGGCGAACTCAACGCACCCGAGGATGACAATCACAGAGAAAGGTATGAAATATTTATTATTTTTCTTTAACTTCGAAATAGGACATTGTTGTTTAAATTGCGGTGATGTAAGCTATAATAACCCTACATGTTGTGAAAAGAAGGTAACTGTAATGGTTTATAATGTTTGAGGAGTATGAAGAGTTTTTCCCAGTTAATTTAAACACAAACTAAAGTAGATCAAGACTGTCGTGCTTAGTCTGAAAAAGAAATAAAACGCAACAGAGGCGCTGCATTGCGACTATAATCACTAAAGTGCTCCTCTGGCACAGACATCAGCGTTTTGGCTGTTCAAGCGTGAGGATGGAGAAAAAACGTGTACCAAAGGCAACATTCCTGCATGCACACACGGTCATACCAATACACGAGTCATTAATATTATAAGAAGTGTCATATACTCAGAATATAAATCAATTTAATGTAATTGTAAACGTATTGTTCAGTATGATTAAAACTAACATGTACTGAAGAATAAGAGTAGGCTATATAATCAATTTTGAAACTTTTGGAAGATTTCCGTAATTGAACCAAATAGAGGAAATTGTGACTTCCTCATGAACAATTGTCCATTTTAACAGAGGACATGTTAACATTATGTTAACATGTTAACATAATCTAAAAGAATGCATCATAATGTATTAGTTGATTACATTTTGTATTAATAATCTAAATCTGAGAAGTAACTAGTAACTAAAGTTATGAAATACATTTTAGTGGAGTGGAGTAAAAAGTAAAAAATATTTCCCTCTGAGATGTAGGCTAGTGGAATGAAAGTATAAAGTAGCATAAAATGGAAATAGTCAAGTTAAGTACAAATACCTGAAAAATAGATATGTAGTTGGAAGACAGATATTAAAGTATACCCTAATGATTGAAAGGACTTTTCACCTGATTGATGAGGAAGTGAATGCATCTTCCTGGCAGACAGGCGACTACAGACCCTTAATTTGGTTGCATAGTGATAAGTGGGTCTTGGTTTGATGTACCATCCATTGGAATGGAAGAATACATCATTTATTTATTAATTTTGTTAGTCAGTCAGTTAATAGTCTACATCTACGATGTTCCACTCCCGGGATTGCTAGAGTGCCATCGGAAATTCCACCGGATTTCACTCTTTTCGATGTCTGTTACATTTTGCTTTCTTTGTGTTGAAATTCCGGTGTATTTCTGAGGACTATGGTTAACTGCTCCTCAGATCTCTGCAGGGTAAATTGAGACAGGTAGCTAGACTATTTGTCCAATCTGAGTTTTCTGTTGTACGACTAAAACAACTTACAAGTCTCTGATGTCGTTGTGTCTGAGGAAGGATTATGGTTTATCAGGAAGCTCTATTAGTTACCTCTTGGCAGTTAGCGTCAGTCCAAACTAAAGGAACTTTTACTACTCAATTAGACACTGATAAAGCAAAATGTTCATCGTCCAAATGATGAACAAAATCCCAAGTCAAAGTGGATTGTTTTAACAATAACTAGATGTAAAGAGTGGAAACAAGCTGACTCGCCTGTTGTGGGACATGAAGCAAGCAAAGCATGTTATTTCTGAACTGGCCAGACACAAAGCCTCTATGGTCAGCTAATTGTAGAGGAGAGTGAGGAAGTTTCAACATGCAAGTGTTCCTTTCTGTGCTAGGCAAGACTACTGTACCATTGCATGGCCACCGTGAATAGAGACAACATGGAAGTCTTGAAAAGCAGAAATATTGACATTTTTATTTTAATTTACTTCTGATTCTCTTTTTTGTTTAGTATACTTATAAATTGAATATATTTATATATTTTGGTCTTTGACTGTTGGTTGGACAAAACAAGCAATTTATTGTTTGAATATGGGATTAAAGGCGTACATTTTCACTCAGTCCCTCCTGGAAGAATAGAGTTTAACATGAAAATTGACAAAAATAGTTGTGTGAGTAAATAAAAAAAAAAGAGCTGAGGGAGAAGTTTGAATCCTTACTTAACCCTTACTTAACCCTTACTTTCCACCTCTGAGAGACACATATATCTTACTTGAATTCATTGATAGACGGCGTATGGCCAGATGTTCTCGTCCCCTAGGAGTGACCTGTTGTTGCCTACGTATTCCCCTAGTCTCATCTTACTACAATATGGTGTTTCTAGAAATTCCACAACATTGGGGACATCGCTGTCTGTGCAAGAACTTATGCAATAGAGATATTTCAGTCTGGACCGACATTGCCATCAATAGATTCATACCCCTAGCATGGCTAATAACAGGTTAAAATGTTACTGTGTACTGTATATAGTTCAGATGAGTACAATCAATGACAATTTGACCTTTAGTATATTACACCCAATGTTTCTCATTCATTATTTGGTTTTACTGTAGAGACTTCAATAAAAAGGATACCTTTACCTGGACACCATGCACCTGTTGGGATTGTTCTGGAAAGAGACCGTGTCATAGCTGCTGGACAGACGCACCTGAATGCATTCCACTTTCAAAATCCTCAGAAGGTAGTGAATATTTCTGAATGTGTTACATAACTCAGGCCTTAATTCTATAGCACACAACTCTTTTATATAAATGGACGTTCATTGAAGCCAATGCCAAATGAGTTGATATAAAGATAATTAATTCTATCAGCTCCACAAAACTCTCTCTGCATTTCTCAGTATGGCTGTTTACTAAATGATTTGGTCCGGCGACTTTCGCGCACAGCAGCTCGAGTGATGCATTTTACATCACCGCTGAGAAAGGATAGCAGCGCTCAGCTTTGGCGATGAAGACGACATACAAATCACAAGATACTTATCTCTTCTGAATAGTCCCATCATGTTTTTTTAATCCTCCGTGTCCTCCTTGATTTGACGGGTTAAACATTACTAGGAACTCCGTGGAGGAGGGGTGGGGATGGTGCACGATCACGGATCACAGAAGGCTTGTATCATGTGGACGCGCCAACAGTGTTGTTGTCATTACTTCAAATTCCTCATGGGCAACAACAGAAACTACACACTACAGCTTTAAATGGACATCTAGAGTCTGCAATCAAATAACAGATAGCATGTATTTATAGTGATGTGGATATAGTCATAGTCCTGCTTTTCTTTCTCTTCACAGACTCCTGTGGAAATAAGCGTGTTGTGGACAGAATGCATCGACAAAGGGCTTCCCCAAAGAGTGAAAGCGGTAATTAAAAGCAAACTTCCAAGCATGTGGTATGTTGCACAGATCTGATTGAAATATCCCAAACATTCTTGCTCTTGTGATCTAGAATTGCAACTATAACATCACTGTGCTCCACAAGAAGTTAGAGGACAACCAGGTCTTTCTGTGTGGAACCAACGGCCAGGAAACAGTCTGCTGTGACATGGTACGACACTACAGATATTTACTGGAAATGTTACTGAGAATGGAAGGAACACGTCTGTTTTGCTGTAACATTGGGACATATTGGAAATAATCACCTGTGGTGCTCCTTTCTGTCTGCTCATTGTAGCCACTTCTTCTTCTTCTTCTTCTTCTTCTTCTTCTTCTTCTTCTTCTTCTTCTTCTTCTTCTGTGTATTTGAAACAAAACACTGTACACTTTCTGCGTATTCAAGTTTTTTCAGACGTACCTGTAAGATGCATATACTGAATCATATTTGCGCTACCGGATGTGGGGATAATGAGATCTGTGTTTTCCTGTAGGATTTAGCAGAGCAGTCACCCAGGTGCATTCCCTCTGAAAAAACGGACAACATAAAAATAAACATAAAGGGATTTGTCATAAAGGAAGGCGAACCGTCTGCCCTTGTGGGTGAGTTTCTGTACACATAGGATTATTTTCTATGCTGATAAATCTCTGCTTTCTAATTTAAGAGTTTGTCATAATGGCTTTGGACTTTTTTAATCCTCAAGGGTGCATTTGTCTTCCCTACTCGTCCAGGAAAGGTGTTTGCTGAACATCTATGCCTTCTTAAGCACCACTAACCTGCTTTACTCAGCTCAAATCCCTTTTAAATGATTTTGTCTCCTTTGCTACCATTGCTTATAATGAGATTGCCCTGGTGCTTCCTGCTTGTACGTAATATTTACTCCAGACTCCAGTTTCTCCCACTGGCATCACAGCCAGAACAGACATAGCTTAGAAGTAAACTGGCGTCTGGAATATCAAAGGTGAACTGATGCCGGCTGCAAACCAAAGCACAGCGATGCTGCTATAATGCCCTAAATATTCTTTGCAGAATCAAGCGATAGTGATCTCTTCATTACATACTCTGGATCTCAACAGTCTGTTGGCATCTACAAGTTTGGGAAAAACCGAATTACACCCGCAATACAAGATAAAGGTATTTGCATGGAGATACTGTAGATTGGTTTTCTGTAAGGACTTGAGACATTTCATGAGTTAAATTATGTTCACTTAAACATGTATATGTACTAGGCTAAAGAGATGAATATTTACATAGTTTTTTTGTCTTTAGAGCAGCAATATGTGGGTTTGGTGCCCATAAGACGGGGAGACGACTCCATGCAGAGCAAAGTGTATGCCTTCTATAAGGAGAAAAACAAAGACACAGGCTTTTACAGTGAAATGTGGCTCCCTTATGTGACCCGGGTTTGCATGGTAAGGCTACATAATTAATTTGAATGTGTTTAGCTAGACTAACAACTAGTTTTTATCATCAGATATGTGCACAAAGAAGCTGCTCGTAAACAAAAAGTGTAACATATCCATTACATTTAAGTCATTCTATATGCATTATGAAGGAGTGATTGGTCATTTGGCTTTGGATTGATTCTAGGAAGATCGTGGTGGTACCAAGAAGTATTTGCAGTTCAGCTGGACGTCCCAGATGAATGCCAGGCTCTTCTGCGGATACCCTGGCAGCAGACAACACTTATCTGAGCTGGTGGATGTGGCTACTGTACATGCAGACCAGTGGCAAAATACCAGGGTTTATGCACTCTTCAGAAATGAATGGTACGACTCCATTATCATTTATGTATTCACAAAAGGGTAGAAAGGATACCATAAAGTAAAACACTGCTATTTTTCAAGATTGAATCATGTCGGAGTAAAATAAATGATCTAAAACATTAAGTACAGTATATGGTGACCCATTTTGGCAAAGTTTGGACTATTTCTCAAAGTCTGGACCAAGGTCCGCAATCTGGACCGAATGGCAAGTCAATCTGGCTCCCAGCCCATACCTTGTGTTATATATATATACAACACCGTATGAAGTGTATAGATTGTATTTTAAAATAAATGTTCTATTGGTAAATAAATTGTTAGTGAGACAAGCAAGACTATGTTGCCTCTGCCACTTGTTGAGTGAGTCAGGGCAATGCAGATAATGCGGTCTTTACATAAAAAACAGCAGTCACGTTATGTTAGCCAATTTAACCCAACCACACAGCTGACAAATGACCAGACACAACGGGTTGTTTTTTTCTCATTTGTTTTACCAGATGACACTTTGTTTATGTTTCCTCTTTTATTGACAAGGGGAGTTCAGTTCTGCCTTCTAAACTCAGCAGTTTTTCACAGCTTTTGACCTGCACGGCTAAAATCTTTATTGACCGCACAACCGTTTCCTGTTGCTGCAGATGTCTCTGTGTACACCAGCTGACGACCTCTGTCTGTGTCTCTCTGTAGGGGTATGAGTGCTGTGTGTGTCTACTCGATACAAGATATTGAAAAGATCTTTACAACCTCCACATTTAAAGGCAAAGGCAATCACCCCAGCAGGCCTAGACAGGTAGGTGTCATGCAAATTGATCTGAGGTGTAAAATAACAACTATAATACATTGTCTCTTCACAAAATGATTCCTGCCATTGTTATGCTATCTTTCAAACCATATGCTTGAATGTAGTTACAAAGTAAAATGTATTATATACTGTAGGTATACAATAATTAACTCTGAGTGTTATATATTATAATATTTACGTACATTATTTACTAGTAGCTTTTAAGTATTAGCATTATTATTGTTCTCTTTTTTTTGTATTTTAAAGCCACTATTTATAGAAATTCACACTTTTACATCCCCAGACACAGGGTTTTTTCCATTCATAACTGAACCATCACAACACAAACCAAAACATATGCCTTTTTCATCAGTGTGTTGCAGACAGCACAAAGATTCCTTCAGAGGCTCTGAAGATAATCATGGACAATTCTGAGATGGAGGAATGGGTGCAGCCCATTAACAACTCTGGCCCACTTCTCTTTAATCACCACAGTTACACTCACATCTACGTTGACAGTTCCCAGAACAATCGCCCCACCGTCCTGTTCCTGTCTCTAAGTGAGTATAAAGTAATATGAAGACAGTTGATACTAAGAATAGTGTACTGTACTGTACATTGGAGAGTCATATCAAAACACACACAGGTTCCTTTAAATAGTTTGTAATACTGAGAGGAAAAGCATTTAAACAACCTATTGCTTGACATTTTAAATAAGCAAGAACAGTAGAGTTTAACAATGTAGCTGAGAGTGCTGCAGCTCTGAATACTAGTTTCAAGTATCTGGTTGGAAAAAAAAGGCCTGCAGGTGCTCGCAGCCTGATTCAGCCAAGTCCTATTTAGCTTACACTGAAAATAGCACTGTAGAGGAGTTGGAGAGAGCAGAATTGATCACCTTGGGCCATTGTGCATGTTTGGTGTGACTTATTGAGAGGTCAAACCCAAAGGTTTTATGCATGATCTAGAGATGCACCAATTACAACTTTGTAGGCCGATTCTGATTTCCGATTTTCTTTGAGTTAGGGCAGCCGATACTGATTTTAGCCGATTCCGATTTTATTTTTTCTAACCACTTTACAGCACACACAAATGTTTATTTTCTGTCTTTTCTTTAATAGAACATTTTGCACAGAACATAGAAAACATTTTGAACCACCCAACCCCCCTGTCTACAGGCCTATCTGGAGATCAGTGTGATGACTATTTCCAGATAGTCTGAGGAGAACCATGCCTTTGGTTTTGGTTTGAGTTTTTTTTGTAATTTCCCAAGAACAGAAACACATCATGTGAAATAGCTCATGAGAAATGTGTTATTATTTTTTGATTCCTTGTTTTTGTTTTTTTTAGCGCTTTGGCCTCTGGGTGACCACTCATAGAAAAACAAGATGACAAGACTAAAAAAATAACAAGGAGACTATTTATTAACTGGAGGCGAGGTTTACACAGGTTTTGAAGATGACATTTTTTTGAAAAATAATCTCTCAACAGACTTTTCATTTCTTAATTTTTTTATCAAAACATTTCAAAGACATTGCTGGAAGAGTCATAATGAAATGATGATGAAATACGCGATATGAGTGGGTTGGTTTGGGGTGTGTTTTATACAGGGTTGGTATTTGGTATTTAGTCATACTCGTGGGTTTGTCTGTCTTTGAACAGATAATGGAGGGATTCACAAGGTGATGCAGAGTAAAAGTCAGACCTTTGTCATCGCTGAGTACCAACCTTTCAACCACAGAACCCACGTCCTCCGCATGATCATGAATGCTTCCTTTGTGAGTAACACCCAAACCATGACACAAGGTTGGGGTGTATAAAAGACTTTAATTCATATGCCAAAAAGGTTATAGTCAGTTTAAAGTGCTCATATTATACTTTTGGGCTTTTTCCCTTTTCTTTATTGTGTTATATATCTTTTTTGTGCACGTTATAGGTTTACAAAGTGAAAAAGCCCAAAGTCCACCCCAACGGCGCTTACCATTTCCAACAGAAAACACTGTTCACAAACTGCTCCAAACAGCTCTATTGTAGTCCAGCCTTTACTTCCGTGACGAACGTGCGTCACTTTGTAACACACGTTATAATGCTCGCCTAGCTGCTAGCATGGCACGCCCTCATACTCTGCTTCTGATTAGCTAGTAGTCCTTACCTAGCTACTGCGCATGTGCGAATCCCAACAAAGATGGAACAGAAGTGCGATGCCTCACTCTGTAGCTAAAACAGAGAGCTCAACACACAGGGTGAAAAGAGGAGCTGCAGCAATGTGCAGTACAAAAAAAATTAAACCACATAAACCTATTCTGGTACAACCTCTAAATACAATTATGAACCTGAAAATGAGCATAATATGAGCACTTTAAATTTTGAATGTAACACCCCTTAATCCATGGTGAAACATTATTTTGTTTCACTATATATATAGTGTATATGGTTGAAATGACAATAAAACCCACTTGACTTGAAAATGGTAGTGCTTCTTAAGGGTTAGGGTTAGTCTAAACTTTTCCGAAAATATTGGTGTTTTAATAAAAAAATCAGAAATGGCCCAGTACAATTAAAACTGTGTATCATTGCAGAGGAAGCTGTATGTGAACTCGAGAAGTGAACTGGTCCAACTGGATGTGGCAAACTGTGCCCAGTATGGAAACAGCTGTGGGGATTGTGTCTTGGCCAGAGATCCTTACTGCGGCTGGAACGGCACCCACTGCACCCCTGAGTAAGACCATTCTGTACCTGGAGACATATAATCTACATATCCAAACATACATTTTCATTTCATCCAGAGATTACATATAACCTTAGCTTAAAGGTGCTCTGTGGGATTTTCTTGTAAACTAACTAAAGCTATGTGTACATTCACTCTTTCTTTTGTTTGCTTGATGTCTAACAAACAAACATTTGCATTCATTTTTAACAATTTCAAATTGTCAATTGTCTACATTCATTTTTGCTAGCGTGCACTCTCCTTCTTAACTACACTTGTCGGCACATTGCTACATTTCTTGCAGCATTACCACTCTTGCAGCGCACCAGCAGTAGAAATGTATATTGCGATGCCTGTTAGCCAGTATTTGGCGGAGAGCATTGAGGAGATGAGTGGAGGAGATGATTATTCTGCAAGAGTGGTTTAAAAAGTTGCTATGGACATTTTCACTACATAACTTCATTTGCAGCAACAAGAGTGTAGAAATGTGGAAATGAATTAGATCTCATGAGCTACTTACATTTCTGACTTAAATTACTGCCAATCATTTTCATTTCTTGTGTCTTTTAAAACTGAAATTCTGCATCCATGCCAGTTTAAAAGGATTTCCCCCAAAACAAATGATTACTTCAGAGCTATGACTTCTCTTTACACACACTAAGCTCTTGTGCAAATGTTTCACTATTCAGTTTGCACTGAGCATACATACGGCTGTCACACAGAAGTCATCTGACTGAAGGCTTAATGTCACATGTTATTGTTATTATGCACAGCAACTCAGAACTGCCAATGTTAGCAGTTTCTTCCAACAAAGTATTCTCATTATAATAAAATATGCAAAATATGTAATTTAGTTTTTCACATTGCTACAACTTTTATCTATCAGGATGACTTTAAAAAAGTGTACTCTCTTGAGAATGTAAAAATAGATTTCACATCCTGTACAGCCCCTTCAACCGAAGTCTGATCAGGTGTGATGATTCAAGGGTGTCATCATAACCACAAAACAAAACCTTCCTCTTATACTAATACTATAAGAGTTGTCTCATATGGCATCTCTCTGTTTTCAACTAAAACACTTGCAAATGATGAAGAACTGCACAGATTATGTGAACTGGTATTATTATTACATTCTTACAAATATACAGTTTCAGTCCACTGGCACAGAGTACCTGTAATAAATTAATTAATATGTATTTAATAATAAGAAAGGCTAGAATTATATTTGTGTGTGTGTGTGTGTGTGTGTGTGTGTGTGTGTGTGTGTGTGTGTGTGTGTGTGTGTAAACTTTGGTTCCCTAAAGCATTCACACTTCCTGTGGTTGATTACTTTTATACACATAAGAACATGTAGTCAAAATGTGCTCTTTGGGTCTACCAGGAGGAAGTGATAAGGACATTTTGCCCAAATTAGAAAAGTCTGACTAACAATGTGAACTGGAGATAAGATATGTAGTAGTAGAAGTGTATGTAATACACTGACTGGCAGTGCACATATAGTGTTGCAATGACTGCAAGCCCTGTCAAGCCACCCTTTACCCTACTTACCAGGAAGTGATGAAAGTGAAGAATGGTAGTTGTTACCGGATTTGTTAAATACTGGTGTGGATCTATAAGCAATCTAGTAAAAAAGAAATAATTTAAAACTTAATGTGGGAATGTACCTCACAAGTGTATTACTGTGAACACTAATAGACTGTACGCAGATGACTGCAATTACTGATTCATTTTACTTCCATTTCATTGTTTAGATTGCCTTTTGTTTCATAAGATAATCAGGCAAAGTCACATAGTAATAGTGGAATATTACTTATGATGTAACATGTATATGTTACCTAAAAAAAAAAAATTATTTTGAAGAGAGAAACTGGCAGCTGTTCAGAGAGGAAAACTAGTCTAAAAGCAAACCTAAAATACATCTCCTGAACTTTCTCAGTCTTAACTTCCTTGTATAGGTGCTTGTTGTCAATTTAAATGTAAGATGTACTTGCATGAGCTGGCAGGTAGTTTTCTTGTGGCAGGTGTGTTTGTGCATTAGGCGGGTGAGTTTGTGCATTAGCCCGGTTTGCTACCCCTCACAATGTCATTAATATACAGTAACTGGTATAGTTTTCTAACTGAGCTAACCTTTCCTTTGACAGTGGCAAACTGCAGGATGTGACCCAAGGCGACCATTCCATTTGTGTGTCTACGTCAAAGCTCCAGCAACCTGGAAAAGGTATCAAGATTTTGAGTTTACTGCAATCTGCGAAGCGTATTTCAATGAATTATAGTTTTGTTCACGTAGACAGCAGAGAAGTTTGACATACTTATGTATATGATGTACTGAAAAACAAAAAGTCGCTGTGTTCTTGACTCTTCATAGATGAGTAGACAGATAAGACACACAGATAAGCCAATGTTTACGTGCTAATTTCATGCAACTGCGGTGTCAAAACAAGCTCATCTTCAGCTAAACCACAGATAAACTGCAGCCTAGCTAAACATACTGTATAATCAATGTACTTACCTTCAGCAAAATTGTAAAATATTTGCCATTTAAAGCCGTTTAAAACAAAAACAAATTTCCAGTTTAGTATTTCACAGTAGTTCAGAAAAATGTCCAGAAATCTATTACATTGGAAGTTTATATTTTATCATTTAAATAAATGAGTAGTTCGTCATTTTGGGAAATATGCTTGTTAATCTTCTTTCCGAGAGTCTGTACGCTAAATATGAAGCTACCACCAGCAGCCGGTTAGCTCAGCTTAGCACAAAGTCTGGCAACGGATGGAAACAGCTAGCCTGCTCTATCCTACAGTCTGTTTCCAGCCTTTATGCTAAGCTAAGCTAACCGGCTAGTGGCTATAGCCTCATATTTACCAGACAGACATTACAGTGGAATTGATCTTCTTATTCTTGGCAAAAAAAAGGATGCAAGCAGGTTTCCCAAAATGTCAAAGTAAAGTATGTTGTCGTTAATGTTAATACCGTTAAAGATAACAGAATCGTTTGGACTCATCCTGTTTTGTGTCCTGATTCCGGCTTCCAGACCTTATCCCAAGGAGCCACCAGATGAGTGCTGCGATCTTTAGGCAACTGCACCAGTGTGGCTCCTCTTTTCTGGCAATTTTCAATCGCTCGAAACTTAACTTTGTTTCCCGTAATGTCATCGATAGCTTCTCTAGAAATAGGGTTGAGAAAGTCCAAAATAACCCCTTCCATTGTCAATCTCCACTGGATCGTCTATGTCCTATAAAGCACTGCTTACAAATACGCTGTGCCTGTGGGACCTGCAGGTGGGAGTGCATTGTGCCATGTGGACACGTCTCTGCATGGGCATAGGCTGCAGACAAGTGCAAGATGCCTGCTCACAACATTCTTCATACATTGTGTTGCAGAAAAAGAGTACAAACCGTTTGACTCTATTATCAGTTACCTAAAGTTGGTTATAAATGTAAGCGGAACAGAAAATGTGGAACAGGAAATGCAGCTGTGATGTACACAACGGCTAGGTGTTGGATCTGATCACTATATTACTATTGTTTAGACAACTAAAACAGACTGTCAAACTATTTATTCAGCCACTGTAGAAAAGCTTTAGCTATAGCTTGCAGACTCTATTGTGTGGTTTTGCTGTTCGTCCATCATAAACAGTTTCACTCACTCCATTATGTGAGCAAGGCACTCAACTTCCAAAAGCTTCTTCATGGGTTCTGGCCTATGGCTCACCCTGTGCACTGCCACTGACCCCTTTAAAATGCTTAGGGACTAACAATCACGATGTACTGACAATCGATCAAATTCTCTTCTTAAGGTTCACACAACACTGTTTTACCACACACAGGAGAATAGGTCTGCATTGGGATAACATGGATCCAAACAGATCAGGAAACCTGTAGGCATGCTCATAATAAGAAAACTCTTTGTGCAGTTGATTTGCAGTAATCAAATACACATGCAAAACTGAAAACTGATATGAACATGAAAATAATGTATAACTAGACAGAGCTTTACATATTTTACTGCCTACATAGCTCAGTAGAAGCAGCAAGGCACTATCTCTTTTGGGTTTGGGAGTGGTATATGTGTGTGCTCTCATGATGTGGGACATTGTAAAGAAATCGATCATCCACACCCAACACATGCACTTTATATCACAAATGAAAAGCTAATACGCTTTTTAAACACAACTATACTAATTCAAGTTCAACTACCCACTCTGAAGTCCTATTACATACTGTAATCTCTCTCTCTGCAGCTTGTCTCTGAATTCCAGGAATAAAGTTGACTAGTTGATATTCGTCATGCTTTTATCTTAAAAGCAACAGCCTTTGACACTACATACGCTGCATCACATCTTTTTAAGATAAGACGTTAAGTGAGAAATGTAGGCTGATTTGAACCCTTACCATATTATCTTACCATATGCTTCACATGATATGGGATACTTACAAACAACAGACCTGGTCACTTCCTAGAAGTGTGTGGTATCTTGCTCTTCATGTCAACACACTGCCAAAATTAATGTTGCCTCTGACATCTATAACAATGTTGGGCTGCAGTTTTAAGAGCTTAGACCTGTCTTTCAGAAATACAAAAAAAAGAAATTACAGTAGTCTTGCTGACTTATTTCTTCCCCCATTTTACAACTTTATCACCCCACTCCTGGTCATCAAGGGTGTACCACAAGGCTCAATTTTAGGTACCATATTTTTGTCATTTACATAAACTAGTACAGTCCTAATTCAAAACGTGCCTGTTTGGACAGGCCGATTTCCTGGCCTTAGGTAGTGCTACTTGCAGCTTTTTTCCGAGAACTGTCATCCAAACAACTTCACACTCAAAACAGCAATACACCTGGCATGACATAGAAGCGTCCTCTAGCAATGCTAGAGTATACGTGCCATTTGATCCATTTGTCAACAGCTAGCTATTTGGGACCAGGTTTCCGGCAATAAAACAATTAATCGATGATTGAAATGTTTGAGTTTGCTAAAATTAAACACCACCAGTCTCTCTTTCTTCATCTGTTCTTGAATGTACTGTCACGAGCAAACTAGAGCGAGCTGTACCCAGCATGCCGTTGTGACGTGGCGGTGTAACAGTTAATAGAGGTCCCCTCTCAATGCAGTACACAGGGTTTACATAACACACTACTAACAAATATGTCCTGTAGATCTAAAGAGATCACACTCAACACTGTACTTTCTTGGGTCCTAGTTAGATAACAGAGAGGTATCCTTTTATATTCCCATCATATACTGATGATACATAACTGTATACATAACTGTATCATCAGCATATGATGATAATAATGTTGTAAGAGTGCTTCTACTATTTATATTATACACTTATCCAGCTCCCTTTATTATAAGCTGGACCCTTGTTGTTCTACTCTGCCATTGAATATGTTCCTAAAGCATCTTAGAAAAACTACACATTTGAAACATTTTACACTGGTTCACTATCTTGGTTGATTGGCTTGGTCCGCTTGCGACTTGTCCAAGTGCCTTGCCAAGAGGCTTGTCATGCTCTAATTGAAATGAGAGACCTGCCTGGTTACACAAAGATTAAATAAAGTCTCAAAGCTAAACAGACCTTGTGTTCTTTTCTCAGTGTTTAGATATTCCACTGACATACATGCAGACGAGGCCAAGGGCAGCATCACACTTCCCCCTAAGTCCAAGTATTTTCTCCAGTGCCCGGTGTCGTCCCATCATGCCCAGTATACCTGGCGTCACCCTGAAAGCAACACATCCTGCAGTTCGATGGAGCAGCAGTGCCTTCTTCTGATCGATAGCATGGGTCCCGAGCAGGTGGGAACATACACATGTGTTTCGGAGGAGATGGGCTACAGCAGAGTCCTGGCCCAGTACCAACTACAGCTGGGGAGCAGGGCGGCGAGCCGGTCATCAAGCCCACTGGTATGGCTCTGTCTAATGGCTGTTCTGATCAAGAGTGTGGCCTATTAGTCCTGAAGAAATAACATGATACAAAAACCGAAATTGCGATAAACGACACTTCCTACTTCCAAGTGTCTGTATTCATACAATAGCAATGGCTGCAACATTATAACTAAAATGAAAATCTTTTTTTTTTTTTTATTTAACTAAAAAAACATTTTTTGATGCACTTTTGGCATCTATGCATCAGCGTCATTTTCAAGTGCAGTAGAAGTTAATTAAAAAATAGATGTCTTAATCTTGCCAACAATCTCCTTTTTTGATAATATAACTTAAAATGGCAAAAATGCTGATTGTACACAATTGACCTTTCGCTAAGCCACGCCCGAAAACCACCACAGGCCAATCGTGGCTTAGCAACCGTAACTAGGCACGGGAGGTCTGTCAAGCTTTTGAGCGAGGGAAACACCGTACACCGAAGCGTTGTGCAAATCCGATACCCGGTATTCTAAAAAGTTTGGACGGGGTGGTGGAATTTTTTCCTTCCCGAAACCTAAAACTCAAGGGGAGAAAGGCCGGGTGTGGATCAAACAGTGTGGGAGTCCCCATTCACAACTAGCTAAATGTCAACAGTATTAACAAAAACACATACGTTATGTATAAATAAAGACAATTCCGGCGCAAAACGAACCTAGGGGTTAAATAACAGATGTGTACCCACTCTGTCGCTCTCTGGGACATGTTTTCATGCTTTCATGCCGCCGTCTTGGGAGCTACTGTCTTTCTGCCCCGAATACTAGCGTTGTAAACTAATCAGCGGTCCGCACTAGCTTGTTTCAAGCTCCAAACACATTTGATTAGCATGAAAACATGTCCCAGAGAGCGATCGATTGGGTACACATCTGTTATTAACCCATCCTTAAGATGATTAAAGGCAAGACGGAGGCTCACTGACATACTTTAAAATATATTTCAGCATTTGTTAATCGCTAAAAATATAAGCAGGAGAATGTTATCATTGCAATTGCATTGAACAGTGTTCAAGCTAATATCTTGTGTTTATTCCACAAGATTTATGGATACGTTTTATAATTGTTATAATTATTAGATTATTTTCAAATGTCACTTACCCTGCTGTGCATGAACATAGCTGTTCTTCAATTTGTGTGTTTCCCATTTGAATGGTCAGCGTATGAGGCGGCTCACATTATTGCATGACCTATAGGCTTTAGCTTCAATTTTGATAAAATTATTCTCTCATCGGTTGCATATTACGTCGTGGATATATCCCTCGAATGCATACTGCAGTCCCTTTTGTCTTGCTCTCTCAGATATTTCACCTGTTCGCCAAAAATTACTAATTATCACCTTGGGAATGTCTGACATCGGTGCATACATACTGTAATGGACGTGCCAGGCACGAAAGCTTGACAGGCGTAGCAACAGTAAGTAAGGATGGCGGGGCTTAGTGAAGGGTCAATTAGGCAGAGCCTTCAAATGCATATTTTCAAAAGAATGTGAAGCAGAAAATGTGTATAAAAGCTCAACTATTCCTCATTTAGCATATCTGAATCCGTTGACATTTCAAAGTGCAAAATGTACTTTTAACCAATAATGATGATAATGAATATTTTGTTAGCATATATTTTGTTGATTCTGTTCTAATAACAATCTGAATGCAAAACTACACAAAGGGTGTAGGTGCCTCTCGGGTATTATCACATTTGCATAAAGTCACAGAATAAAAGATGGTAGATTTTTTTTTTTAAATGTTAATCATAAAAAATAACCTCTGTAAGATACTCCTTGCTTGTTTTAGACACCAGACAAATTGAATGTGTATTATTTAAGACCATGCCAAATAGAACATTTAATGTATCAGTTAAAATGTCTTTACTGTGTCATACAAATCAAGCAAGATGATATGTTACTTCTGCCATCATCTTTGGATCAAGATATGCATGTAGAGCTTCAGCCTGGGAAACTGGTAAATATCTAAACTGTGTGAGAAGAGGATAAACAAACCGGGGATTTAGATTATTTTTCAGAAAACTAGATGCTTAGCTGGACTATAATAATACAACATGATCAAAGAAAATGATGTCACACGTAGGAAAACGTGTGTTGGTAGGTTAGCCTAAAATATGCATAATGCTGCATTGCATTTCAGTTGTTCTAAAATACTACCTGTGATATCAATCCGTTTCCCTTTAATGTGAAATTCTTAGAGGGGACATTCTGTCCTATCTGTAATTTCCTGTCTTGCGTACTACCTCAGACTTGCTTAACTGACTTTAGACATTTTCTTAACAGTTTGTTAAGGGTTCTTTGTCGGGTACCTGGATAGCTCAGTTGGTAGAGCGGGCGCCCATATATAGAGTTTGAGTCCTCAACGCACCCGGCCCGGGTTTGACTCCGACCTGCTGCCCTTTCCTGCATGTCATTCCCCCCTCTCTCTCCCCTTTCATGTCTTCAGCTGTCCTGTCAAAAATAAAGGCCCAAAATGCCCCAAAAAATTATCTTAAAAAAAGGACTTCTCTATCCACCAAGTTACACGTATATAATGTGAAATATTAGCCCCCCTAAAAATTATAATAATAAAAAAGTTTGCGAACTTGTCTGTTAGTGACAGAGGACAAACAATTACAGGGTCAAAGGGCTTGAAACAGGTTTAATATCCTGTGTGTCTGTCACTGATGCTTTGCACCTGTAACCCAGTCAAGGAAAGAGTTAACGGAAACGTGATGTTGGCCAATCGGAGGTGGTTGTGCCCGACTCCGCCTTTGGTTGGATTAACACTTTTGCAAGGCACTGTGTCTACATTCGCATTAGGGGCTGAGCCCCCCTAAAGGTCTGATCCTAGAATCTCCCCCGGTTGTGACCCTTCTAAGGTGTTTTCAGATAGCGAGCGTTAGCACGTTATATTGCCAAATGTTTAAGGTTACATCTTGTAACAGAAAGTTCATTTGACCTGTATTTTCAAACTTATCTGCTCCGTTACCCTAAATCCCGGCAGTTGTAGCACTTTACTTTTCATAAAGAGATATCTGAGAGTAATAGGAGAGAGATAGTTGATGTGATATTTCCCATTGAAGGGTCAGTTCACCCAAACCACTCACATCTTTAACATGTTACATCTTTGTGTAGTTCAATGAATGAATATCTTTACCTCTAGTGGTGTTTAGCCATGCAGATAGCTTTGGTTATATTGGATATATCCTTCTCTGAGATTTAAAATAATGGAGGTACGGCACAGCATTTAAGATTTTCTAGAATGTTCCATAATTGATTTTCACTTACTTGAGGTGTTCAATTGATTTATTTTTGTAAGAAAATGTTATATAAAAAAAATTGTTTCTACAGTATGTGCATCTTTTCTTTGTAATAATTCAAATCTGTTTTCCTTCCATGCTTTACTATAATTGATCGTTACATTCAACCAGTTGAGTTCTTCAAACCTCATAAGGGAAAACAGCTGTAAGGCTGCGCCACTTGGCGACTGTCAAATAAACCTTTAACTAAAAGTTCAATTTTTTTCAGTCTTCTTAAAAAAGAAAAGAAAAAACTACCTGCTCCAGTCTAGCCCCTGTGCTCTAAAAGGGACAACACCATCACTGGTGGGAAAACACAGAATGGGTTGATTGGAAGTTGAACGTGAAGTGCTCGGAACACATTGGTTTGCAGTGTGGTGGTGGTGGTGGGCGGAGGGGGGGGGGTTGCTGTCAAATCAAGTCCACTTATAAATAAATATCAACACTTCCCAAAGCTAGAATGACTCATTAAAAAACCTGGGGCAATGTACCTGTGGAAAAACCATAGTGACAAATTTCAGTGATGATGTAGAGAAGTTACTGAACCTTTTATGCGTATGGACTGTTTGTGGAAAGTCTACGTGAGAGGATGTGAAACTGCTTCTAAAAGGTGAGTGGGTCACGCACACACCCACCCACACCCACACACCCACCCACACACTTGGTGGTGTCAGTGACTCAGTGACACTAGAAATGAAACACACACATGGGAATAAGATATAAAGTAAAACTTTATCATGACATACAAGTTTAAAGCCCTGAGAACCATATCTTTATATTACTAATATGAACAAAACTGAATGTGTGAAAACCACTTTGGAAAAGTGCTCCTCTTAAATACAATCAGCACAAACCAGTTTTTACAAGCATTCATGGGTTTTGTCCTATTTTTTGTTTGCTTTAATCAAAGAGAAAACTATAATATCAGTAATATAATTATTACCATGTCCATAATAATAATAATAATAACAACAGTACAAAAATATGCACAAACCCCACAGTTGAATTTATATACGGAGCATTGTACAAGCCAAAAACATAAAATTGATAAATGAGGTATTCGATAACCACTTGCATATGCGCCTGTTTTTACACAGATCAGGTTAGTTTTTAAACAATTTAAAACTGAATTAACTCCAAAATCATCTTAGAGACAAAAGGCTCTGCAGACTCCCAACTTCACAGCTTCCTGAGTGACGAGACCTCGCATACAATTACTGACGACACAAATCCAGAAATGCAAAACCAACGCCAACGTTGCATTCGGCGAAGTGACCCCAGCTTCCGTCAGTACTCGTCCCTCAACGCAGCTTCATTATCGAACACCACAGTGACTGCAGCCCACTGCCCTGAGGTATTGTGGTATGACGAGGTAGGGGCGGTCTCTAATAGACGCACACATACACACACGGATGCAGGCTCACAGGCACAACACATCATATATACTCATCCACACAGCAAATCAGGTGCCAAGAGCTTGGAGGTTTCCTGAGGTAACCCGATGGGTGGCTGGCTGGCTTAAGAGATCAGAGAGAAGTGAATGACCAGCCCTCAATGCTTTAATGGGCCTTTCCCATGGATGTCAATGAGGCTTATGTTGGAGAGAACTACCTCCATTTAAGTTAAGATTTGTTAAAAATGTTGAGAAATCATCTCCTCTTGCGATATAATAGATGTGGCGCCACCTGCAGTATCTCAAATTGCATTACAAGTGTATGTAGGAACAGCAACCACATACTGTATATACTGAACCTGCTTGCACGCACACACACACACACACGCACACACTTACATACACGCGCACACACGCAGATACACACACACACACACACACACACACACACACACACACACACACGCATACAAAGGCAGTGAAGCTACGCTAAACAGTCATTGCTTTGACTAAGCAGATTAAACAGAAAGACTTAGAAACAAGAAAATGTTTTAGTATCACAGCCTAAGGCATTAAGCTCAACTGTTACTAAAAACAAGGTCCACCAGGACAAAAAAAAAAAAACACAAATAAATAGCAAAAACTCTGTTGTTACCAACAGGATGAATGACAATTGGTGTCTAATGTCTGATTGAATTGAAAAGTGAAAATAAAAAGTGATTGCTCTCCAAAGGATTAAGCTTGAAGAGAAATACATTTTCCCAGCCAGTTGAGTAGTAAAAACTGCACTGGCCAGATCTCACCAGCAACTACTTTAAAGCAGCATCTACAGTTCTCACCTTTATCAAATACAGTTTGTGTGTCATACAGGGTTCTGAAGGGTACACCAAAAGGACTTCCGGCACCCTCCTTAAACCCTAAACTCTGATCTGCACTGCAAAACATATGCAAAACCTGACACGTAATGGCTAAAATACAGTCTAATAAAAGCAACAAGGCTGCCCACCTTGGGTCACACTGGGCTTAAAGAGGTTTCTAAACAATTAAAATGCCTCACATTCAACACAGATAAAGCTAGAGAATTCATTTTCACCCTTTGTGATATTTCAAAATGCAAAAGATTTACTTTAAAGGGAGAAAAAAAATACCTTACAATTGGAGGGATAATCCAACCGTTTCTGGATTATCAGAAAGTGGGCTTTTTAAGAAAGGGGCCAGACTTGTGGGCCTCTGTCCACAGTGGCTGAGAGAGTATGCGTTCACACTGGATGTGTTAAAAACCAGCCCCAAGAGACCTTAAGTGTAAAGTGTTACATTAGGGAGATAGCACATCAGCTATAGCACAGCGTCTGGGCTACTATTCTGGATAACAAAATTTAAATATCTGTACAATGTCTGTACATGTCATGTAATCAGATTTTGAGTCACTAAATCCAGTTATACATTACTTATTTCCATTGTAACTTTTCAATAATCAAGTCATGCCGTAAAATGAAACAAGGGAACTTGCAGATTTTCACTTGCTTTAAGAAAAAACACAAAATCAGATTAAATGAGATAAAATGCAACGTTCTTTCTTTGCAGTCCAAAACAGACCTTACACTGCCTTGCTGTGACCACAGCTCAATCAAGAGGAGCGACCTGGCTAGTCTTTGGTATCTAGCTGTGCAATAACCCGAGGCTAACGTGAACCAGAAGATTAGGGTGTTAAAACACTGGTCACATGATTGTACTGCTGCATATCATCTTGCCGCTGTCGTGAAGAAAAAGGCGCGTTAACTGCGATTTAGGTGTTCGCAGTCAAGTTTAAGGTTAACGTGTTCGATTGTTTTAAATTGTTTGACCCCTGCGACATGGAAACCTGTTCCTGCAAACCTGTGTACAAATCTACACGTGTCAGTGAGGAACTAACTATTCTTTTCCTCTTCCCTGAAAAAAACAACTTGAGGTAACAAAAAAAATAAAATAAAAAGAAAAGAAAGGAAATGGAAGCAAGCCAAAAAACAAGTTATACAAGTGAACACGGGAGGAGAGAGATAGCGAGCCCATCCCGGTTCCGTTTGTCCCCAGAAACCACCAGCAGTGTGTCAGTACGTTCACGTCAGTTTCAGTTCAGGTAGGATTTCCATCGCAGGTTGTGGCGTCAAGTCTTGATGGCGTTGGCGCTGTATGAGGTATGTAGTGTAGCTCTCCTTTTGAGAGAGTCTGATGAGGTATTCTTGAACAGTCATGTAGACTTGTGCATTCTTCACGTATGAATCCCTTCTTTTTCTTTAAATTAACAGCGATTCCTTGCAGGTGTCACATTGCTTCCTGAGAGAGACGCTCTCCAGTGCAGAGAGGTCTGAGGTCCAGTATGACGTCTGAGAACTATGCACTGACGATGATGCCATGTGATTGACATTCAGCTGTGTGGCTGCAGCTGGAGGAAGAATGCACAAACAAAATGGGGGACAACAAACTCAAACCTGATTCGGTACAACCTCTCTGTAACAGACAGGAGCTGAGTGGAGAAATGAGTGCAGGGTCTGCTCGGCCTGCTGTGGGTGGATTGGAGTTGCTGTCCCCCCAACTTTGTGCCCTACGCGTTTAAAGACCGTTTGTACGGACCTGCAATAAGTTGGATTTTTAGGTGGACATAAAAATGCCGTCCATTGCTAGTGAGAGTTTACAGCTTGGAGAAATCACATCCATATTGGGAGGTTTGTGTACATCATTAAACTTCCAACCAATATAATGGACTTAACATGATCTGAACTGAGGGCAGAGAAATGAATGAAATTAGGTATGTGCTGGTCTACAGCATCTGATCATTCACCAGTTTGAGTTCAGCAAGAGTCTACAGTGTGTTGAAGAAACCTGAGCGGCCCGGGTTGGAGGCCTGTACATGAGGTTCCACTGGTGAGAGTTACCCGACTTCCCCTGATTGCAACTAGGTCAAAAAGAATATAAAAATAAAGTTGATTCAGGTTAAATATACTACAGCTCCTGAGGTAAAGACACCACTGCAGGTTACTTGATTTGAGGTATGTAAAAAGAGAAAAACTAAAAACAAAATCATTCTAAAAACACAAAATCAAAAAGACGACAAAATGGCAACAAACAAACAAAATGTCCTAAGATAAAAACTTTTCAAGTTCAGTTGTGACTACACCTGTCAGTGGGTTTTGGCTGAGCTGATTGTGTTTAGCATGTACATTAGGATTAATGAGAGTATGTATGTGTAGATTGTGTGCCTGTATATGTATAATTGTGTTTGTTTGTAGTGTAGTGCATGTATGCGTTTGTATGTTGAATAAAATGCATAGCTGTGCGTTTGGGCACGTGCTGTCATATAATATTCTTGGGCTCTGTGTTCATGATTGGACAGCCAAGAGGTTGACAGGGTTGATGAGGTATTTGTTGTGCAACAGTTTGTTATTCTTATCGATTTCTCATTGTACTGTATATTCTTGCTGGGCCTCCCGGTGGAAGAGTGGCCTGTTGGAGCAGGTACAAAGGGAAGCCTGAGTTAGGGGGACCCGCTGGGGGCCGGCTCAGCCGAGCTGGGACCCTTGGAGGAGGAGGAGGACGTGGGGCTGAGGGTCTGAGCCAGGGGTGCAGAGAAGTTAAAGCTAGTGCTGGTTCCAGCAGCGGAAGCTGAAGCAGCAGCAGCAGCTGACACAGCAGACCCGGGGGCCCCACCAGACTTCTGGGCAAACAGGGTTCCTGTCGAAAAAAAGTAAGACATGGTGCCTTTATCACTACAAGAACAAACTAACCGCAGGGTCTTAAAAGTAATATTTAATATTTTCAAAATAAGTGCGTAGTTTCTGCCTCCCCCTTGAGGAATTCTAAGTAATGACAACAATTCTGTCGGTGCATCCACATGACACAAGCCTTCGGTGAACGGGCTTCACCCCCCACCCCTCCCCCACGCAGTCGCTAGTAGTCAAGGAGGACACTGAGGATTAAAAAAACATGATGGACTCAGAAGAGGTAATTATCTTTACTCGAGTTTCTGCGTGCAAAGTCGCCGGACGACACCAATTTCTAAACATAGCCAGTTAATTAGCTTTGTATCAACTCATTTGGCAATGGCTTGAATGTAACGGAAATTCATTATTATAAAAAAAAAGTCATGCACTAAAGCTTTAGTACTGAATTTTGTTTACAAAGTATTCTTTTTTTTTTTTTATTGCTCTGAATGTCGAGTACATCCACTTTAAAGGGTAGGGTAAAATAATTGCCACAGTATTACTATTTATCAATCATATGCAGCATTTAATAACTCCTCCCCCATACAAACCTGAGTAGATTGTGCCATTGACTTCCACTGAGACAGTGATGCTGGCATTTCCATTGGTTGAGATGCTCAGAGACATGTCCTGCTGCTTCTCATCTGAAGAAACAGAAATATATATATATATATATTTTTTTTTGTGTATTCACGTGACATATTTTGCCTCAAAATCCCAACATTAGTATATTTGGATGTGGTTATCTAGAAAGGGTGAGCTTAAAAACACTCCTGCCAAATAACTATCAATTTGAAATGAACTATTTACCAATTTCAAAGAGCTGAATACTTATTCAATCAAGTTGTTTTGGGCATTTTATATCTGTATATAATTTAAATAGATTGTCATTGTTGAAATAAATGTGGCAAAGTACAACTTGCCTAATACTAAGGTCCTCTTTTGACTCAATTGAAACACACTAAACTTACATCATTTCCAGGTTCTTTTAACAGTATTTTAACAAACGTGGCAACACCGACCTCTGGTGGTGATGGTGGGGGCTCCCAGGCGCAGGTTCATGGGCATTTGGGATGCCATGGCCAGCAGGTTGTGTTGGAAAGCTTGCTGCATCAGGCGCTGCTGCTCTTCTGCCATGCGGGCCATCTTCCTCTCTGGCCCCTCTCCTCCACCGCTGGTCTCCAGCTTTTCTCTCAGCTGCTCCAGCGTGGCGGCTCTTGCCAAACCCGCAACCTGCTGGTGCCCCAGGGCCAGTGCCATGGAGGGTCTCGCTGCCAGGATGGAGGAGGTCAGGTCATCTGGAAGAGAGAGAAAATAAGGGTTAGTTTGATGAATTGTAATGGATCTATTAGTCCATCTACATGGACTGAAAATAAATTTTGAAATGTACATCAGGTGAAGGTGAATGTTTGTCTATGTGCAATGCTGTATAGGATATGTAGGTATTTACAATGGATGGATTATCTACCACATATTACTATGGGAGAATTGGAATATTTCATCACATCAAATCAAATGACATTTTTGTGTCGGTCAGAATGTAGTTTGATCCCAATTTCACCAAAGTAGCAAACTGAAAAAATTAGAAAACAGACCTCAGGCAGGATTTTAGCACATGAAAGGTTGTATATCATAAAGGTATTCAAAAGAACTGTCTGTTAAGACCCCAAGGCTTCATTTACATAATTTTACTTTTTTAAAGGACTCCAAGTGATTTTACAGAGACAGAAATAACTTCCCAGAACCCCACTTTAAAAACCACTAATTTAAATAAAAACAAAACAGGGGTGGTTATGGGTATGCAGAGCACTTACACATCAATAGTGATTGGGTCAGTCAGAACTTGTGCCATGATTGACCCCATAAAGTGAATGAGAGGTAAAATACAGTGCATTTACATAAGTCAAACCATGGATACTGTCTGGGTCCACAGGAGCTACACATTCCAGCCAAGTCAAAGTGACATCAGATAAGACAGCGAGGTAATGACAGTTATCAACAGGATCCTACTGATGTGGACTGAAGGCTTCAAAGTTCACAAAGTGTCCTCCCCAGCGTGGGAACCATATTATTAATCGGTAGAAAAGCTGAGGGCTCTCAGCAGCCTGAGGCTAAACGGCTTCACACATGGACTCTTAAAACACCTGGATGGGCTACACACACATCCAGGCATGCACATACTCACAAAAAACACAAAAAATGCGCGCACACACACACACACACAGACACACACAGACACACACAGACACACACAGACACACCCAGACACACCCAGACACACACAGACACACACAGACACACAATGGCGGGATACAGTGGATGGAAGGAACATGACTTGTTGCGGGAATGCAATACGCAAATGTAACAGCACACTCTCGTACCAACATTCCTGCATGCACACACGGTCATACCAATACACCCGCATGCAAACACATTCACACACATTTGACAAAAAAGGAGCAGGTGCTCGGATGAAAACTATTTTGGTCTAGTGTCAGGGCCTATATGTAATGTCTGTTTAATTGCTTTGTATACTGAAAAAAAGGCCTCCTTAAATTATTAAAACTAGACCCATATCGTACCGTTTCATTAATGTGTTTATCCATTGCCTTGACTAGATGTAGTTTTTCTTAACTGCGACAGAGGGCAGTATTTCCCTATAAATACATCAAAGTCTCAGCACATCTGTAACTGGAACACTTCAGTTCAATCTAAACAGTATGAAGAGGCTGCATTCTCTGTAGTAAACATTTACCCAGTTTAATATAACCTTCATAGATCTAGAGAAAGGTTTCTGAGCATATATGCTTGTTTTTTCCAGCAACACACGACAACCTTCTTCACCCTTCACAGTTACACACATCTGAGAGCTGCGCGTTTACTTGCAGGGAGGCTTCTTTTAGATTATCCCCACATACCGTAAACGTATTCTTCCCACATTTTTATTTGTGCAATATAGATTAGCCTCCTCTTTATGTTGGCATGAAGCTTTGTAAAAAAAAAAAAAATACTATGTTGTGTTAAACTTTTGTAAGTAATGAGGTTACTGTCTCTACTGTTGCTAGAGGTGTTATTCACGCCACCAAAAGTTTCTGTGTGGTTGTCGACTCTATGGTTCCTACCTTTCTTCATAGAGGGACCTGGTGAGGCCTGCAGGCCGTTGAGGGCCCCCGAGGCCCCTGCCCCCAGATGTGAAAGGTGCATCTTGGGGGGTGAGAGGATGTGAGGAGCTGTGCTGGGAGAGGGAGAGAAGCGGAAGAGGCTGCTGCTGTAGCTCGGACGACGACCCTCGCGCCGGTTACTGTCGATGGCAGCCTGGAGCTCACCTGGGGAGCTGAGGCCTTTCCTCTCGCACTCAAACGGGTACAGGTATTTCATGTACCTTCAGAGAAGAACACACACATACACAAAGCAATACATTAGATCACCACAAAAACATTCACATTCCCATTCAGACGCATTGGCTTAATCAAGCTCAAAAAACATTACCCCAACCAGTTCAATCTGAATCAATATCAAATTAGTATTTTTTGATGTTTTGGCATGACAACTGTAATATAGATAAGCACATTATACTGGCTGTCAGCAGTTTCAAAACAAGAACAGTAATCTCTGCCTTCAAAATGTCTTTTTTCTTCAGCTGAACAGTGACTAAAGTAACAAGCACAGAATGAATCAGGTTTATGGGAGAAATACGGGTACATTTTTTTACACTCAGCCAATATGTAAACTGTTTTCTCGCCTACCCAATCATATATTTGAACCAAGGTAGTCTTGTTCAAAGTGGATCAATGACTACGTTTACATGCACACCAATATTCCACTATTATTCCGAATATGACAATAATATTGATTCAGGTCATGTAAACAGCATATTCCGGTTGGATATTCCGAATAAGGCCTTTTTCCAAATATAGCATTTTCTGATTAAGACGTGGGATATTCCGGTATTATTCGGGTTTTAGAGTCATTCTTTGGACATATATACAGCGCATTCGGAATATGCGTCTCAATCGGGGGTTTTACTGCAGTTTCCGCCCAGTTTACGGCTTATGGTCAGCTCTGTGAGTTGCTATGGTTGCTGTTCACAAACCAACCAGCCAACAGTTTGCAAGGCTGCAGACTCGATAAGGAGGAGAAACACCGCTACTTTTAAACATTATCAAAGACTTTGTTATCAACAGGTTTTTGGATATGTGCAAACATCGGTACGCCGACCTTTTTAAAAAGCTGATTGAAGGAATGAAAGAGGGACGCTGTATTCGGTTTTGTAGTGAGAAATCTTTTCCTTGAGGTGCAAATTTGTCTAGACTTTTACAAATAGTCTACCAATTGAGTGGTAGAAAAAAAAATAAAAAATAAAATGAACATACAGTGTTGTGCATGCTGACTGCATAATGGTGGAATAGCAGATCAATAAGAAGCTAAGAGCAGCGTCCATTATATAGAGCTAGCGAAGCAATCCTACACAACAGCCCACCGACATTAAAAATACATAAAGGTTCATTAGGGAACCCTGCTAGTGGACACGATAGAGAGGTGTTACAGCTACGGAAGGATTTCCATGGAGATGGCAAGGGTGTTTTGGTCATGGCTTGGCGTACAGTGTCAGTAAAACCCCACCTTAGTCGTCGTGAACTCTGACCCAAATCACATCAATAAATCTATGGGAATCAATGGCCGCTATGTGAGATGTAATGGACGGAGGGATTGAATGTGAAGAGGGAAGGTGGCCTGGTGTAGGAAACAAACCCGCATGTGTATAAATACACAGGCACAGGTTAATATTGACATCTGTACTCATACCAACACAAACAAAAATCCACATGGTCTACTTCACACACACACCCACATACAGTATTCCTAGAAAAAGGAAGGTTTGTTTCCAGCTGAGAAGTCACACACTTGAGATTCTTTATTTAGTTCCCGTAAATTCAATTAGAGTTTACATATGATTAACATTAGAGAGACTGAGTCAATGTATAGCTACTACGGCCAACAAAATTAATTTTGCTGGTTGTTTTGTGACACAGATGCAAAGACTTACTGTGTGCGCAGGGTGAAAGCTGCACTGGTGATGGAGGTAGGCAGGTTGAGTCCCTTTGTGATTTCTCTCCAGATCTTCTTGTTGATAACCTCCACCAGGCCTCCCTTCTCCGTCACCAGCTTGTACAGCATATACAGATCCAGGACCTGCTTGGCCATGATGGGGATACGATTGACTGGGGTTCCTATGGAGGAGAGGAAAACCATAAAATAAATCAATACAGTATAAATCATACATCTGAATCGGAAAAGCTTAGTGGCGTAAAATGCATGCTTTATGGTGGATGAATGTACTTCAAAGTGCATTTGTGTATCACATGTGCATGCATTTTTAAACAGACAATCCCAACGGGAATGGAACCCATAATGCTGACAATTTCTCTTGTGTGCATGTCTCGGATGAGACATTTGGAGACATTTTTACAGAAAATACATTTAAAGCTGCTACAGTGAAAATTATTCTTTTTGGGCATTTTTTTCTAGGCCTTCATTTGACAGGACAGTTTAAGACAAGAAATGGGAGAGAGAGGGGGCATGACAAGCAGCAAAGGGCCGAAGGTCGGAATCGAACCTGCGGCCGCTGCGGTAAGGACTGAGCCTTTGTACATGGGGTGCACCACGCTCAACCAGGTGAGTTACCCAGGCGCCCCAAAGCAGGATTAATTCTAAATTCAGTGTTTCCTTTAGGATTTTTTTTTAGCAGTGGGGGCAGGACTGTCCGAACAACAAGCCCCCCCTGCCAAATGTTTTACGTATGAAACAGAACTGACACTTTGCTGCAACACAAACAAATATATTTATTCACCTCTATTCACACACAATGAGGCATATTTTCATACATATTTTTTGAGGAACTATAGGGCACTTAACATCTACAACAGGTCTACACTTAGAATGGACCCACCACGGTGACGTTTTTGGTGGAGCTGTTCATTTAATAGTCGACTCGGAAGAAAGCAAAAGTTTTGACAATAAACTACATCAACACAACAGTATGTGGAGTTAAACTGGACAGGCCCAATAACCTCTGAATAGTTCTACTTGTTGTTAAATTGCAATGTGAGCAGCAGCCAACATTGCATTATGTTGGCAGGATCATTTAAAAGGCAACCGCGACTACATTTTTTGTACAGCCCTATTTCTGATACCGTGGTGGCAGAAATTTTGCCATGGTGGGCCGCCACTACAAAATCAACATAGAGGAAACACTGAAATGATACATTCATCCATGCACCAATCAATGCTGAAACACCCAGAATCATTTGACAAAATCAAAATCATTTTAGATACTGTGAGACATTTTAGATAACTGCCCTCAGGATGCTGGTAAGACAAGGGTGCCAGGCCTGTTGCCGGCACGCCTGTTCAATTTGCCATCAAAACATATTAGCCCAGTTAAGGCAATCTGTCTTGACCTGGAAAAGGGGATTGCAAACAACACAAAGTAAAGCGGCCCTAGACTTTTGATACAGATGCATTAATCTTGTCAACAGATCAGCTGCAGTGAGGCTTGCAGGGAGCGTCTAGGGAGGAGGCGGGGGGACGACAACGAGGAGTTAGGAGGGGGTGGTTCGCAGTAAGCAACAGCATCAAAAAGTGCAATGTGCAACAGCGGGAGGAGGGGATTGAGGATTGTGACGATTTGCTAATCCATGGGCAGCGGTGGGTGGGGGGCTCCTGGATAGGTCAGTATAATATAGCTCTAATGAGCTATATTATCTCATAGTGGATTGGACTGAGTAAATCCACACCCCTCTTCTGCTCGTGTTAGTGCTGCCGGGCCCAGTGCAGCACAGTCATACAGATTTGCCCTCACAGCTAATGCCAGCAAATCCTTCAGCCCCTCCACAGGCTGCTCTTAACCTAGAATCCAACTCATTAATGACGTTGTAAAATAGCAGCGTGATTAGGACATGAAGATTAGCCCTGATTCATTTTCTTAAGTTAGCAACATGTCTTTAAGCCATGTGCAAGGGGTCTAGGTGAACACATGGACCTCCTAGGTGAACACATAAGTGTGGAGATCAGGAAGGTGTGGCAGCACTGTCAGCGCACTATGGCTCTGACCTGTTGCGTGTAATACTTAATATTGGTTGTAATGTTGAAGGTGCAGCTAAAGCTTTCTCTACTGTTGTGTTCACCTAAAGTCACTCTTAAATACAGCAGCTTTCTAGAAGACAAAGACAAGACCTGTGATTGGGTGTGGTGAGAGAGTTACAACCTGTTAATATACTTTTCATTATGGAGCAGTGGTTCTGTACACAGGGGTTGGGAAAGCCGATGAGGCTGCAATATCATCAACGATCATTATTTGGCACAGTTTCCTTATTCTGCATGTTAACATTGCAACTATTGGATGTGAGTGGGTTTTTCAGGATTGCAGACTAAAGAGAATCAGAACCCATTGCTAGGGTCTATATACATTCAAACACAGACCAGCAAGTAACTACAGGCAGCCAGGATAACACATAAAGAGCAGAGATACATGTGGAAATATAATATGTACAGTGCAACCGGTTCATCAGGTACACATGTAAAATCTTCCTCTGTCAGATTAATTATGTCCACCTCCATTTACGTAAATTAATATTTGATATAGATTGCATTAGATAGTACTGGGTTATTTAAAAAAGAAACAACTACATATACTTTGAAACATACTTATAAGACCTCCTCTCATCCTGTAAAATCAATGTAACCAGCGCACCACAGCATTCTATATGCGGTTAATGTTGTGAAAGCGCTGTTCTGTATTCCTATTTAGCTATCCAATAAGTGAATTAGCCATAATCCTTCTAAACAAATATTAATTGTTTTTTTTAAATTTTAACAGTAGGTGGTAGCTATTTTTTAATAGCATAGTTTCCTTTATACAATGTACCTTTCCAAAATCAAGTTAAAAATGTATACAGTAGTATAGGGCTGGGCGATATGGAGAAAATCAAATATCACAATATTTTTGACCAAATACCTCGATATCGATACAGCAACGATATTGTAGTGTTGACTATTGGTGCTTTCCCAAAATATTTACACAATGAGATTTTTGATAAATAATCATCAGTAATGTGGATATAATGACTAAGTGGGTAAATGCAAATAATAGAACAGTTACAGTCTGTAACAGTAACAGTAACAGTCTGGTAAATTCAGAAAATTACATCACTTTACTGTAATGCAGCCTTTAAAACCAGGAAAAGACACTTATGCCATATTACGATATCCAAAATCTAAGACGATATCTAGTCTCACGATATCGATATAATATCGATATATTGCCCAGCTCTACAGTAGTATATTAATTAAAGCCAGCAATGTAATATAGGCAACTATACAATACATTCAAAAAAGGTCCTGTTCTCCAGTAGATCGCAAATGTGGTTATCAAATTCCTATCAGACTGAAAAAAAGGTAAACTTTATTTTGAGGTGGCATAGTAAACTTAATCCACTTTCACACAGGCACTGCAAACCTGAAATGATCTAGAAATTACCCGGCAGAGCTGTATGTGAGAACGCAAATGTCCATAATATCAGTCGGATTGGACATCAAACAGTCTTTACTCAGCCAGCTCCCTAGTACAAACTCTGTGTAATCGCAGATTGCGCCAAATGTGTGGAAAAGTTACAGCGATCGAGTGGGCGTATTGATGACGTTTTATGCCGCTTGCGCAAAACCGGAATAAAACAAAAATCCGAGGGTAAAGAAGGAGGATGATTTACATGACCGAAATTGTCAGACATAATAGGCAAGAGAATCAGTTGTTGACCAAATTATGAATGGCTCTATGAGGCATTGTAATACGTGTATTGTGCAGTCTGCTGCACGCTCTACCCAAGTGCGACCCCTCATCTAAAGCAAACAGAGTATTTTCAGTAAGTGAGAATGCATCTGACACGGACAAACTCCTGTTGTGTGCTACATGTGTGAAAGGGAAACTCCGGACTATGTCGGGAACTAATTCCTCGGACATAGTCCTGAGTTAATATGTGAATACTGCTCATAATGCAGATAGCAGACCTTCCACTACATCTCTGGGCAGTAACCACATTTCCAGAACACGCAGCGGATCAAAGGAATGCTTTGTTGCCAGCGCCTCGTCAGTTATTTAATGCATCAATCCTGCATCAAACAATTAGTACAACTAGAGGGGTCAGAGATCAGCCAGGGGTTATTGATGTGTGAATTAAACTGCAGATCAGCAGGAAGCCATGTTTTCATACTGGCCCGGACATGAACAATGAGAACACAACAAACGAGACAACAGCACTGGCCCCATAGTGACAGGCCAGCAGTTAGTTAGGCTTTAATTCACACCTATGCTTTTATTAACCCCTTAATCAGTGTCTGCTGTCAAATAAGATCAGATTTAATGTATTTAAAAGATATTACTTTTAGAGCACATAACCACACAAATTCTGTGTGTGTTTTATTAGAGTAAATCAAATAGCTATCTATACATCGTAAGTGTTCCAGAGGTAGTTTTGAAACCTAAAAAAGCATTAATTAGTCAACACTTGACATCAGCCAGGTTTCACATTTCAACATGGCCTGAGCACATTAAAGCGCTGGGAAAGCACCTTTGATAATACCGTAATTGACCAAAAATCACATTAGCAACACTTGGGCAGTTAGCCAGAGAGTTCCCCAATTTGAGAGCCTGCCTTTGGTGTCCAACATCTGCTCCGTTTCCAACCCTGGAGACATTTAGCTCTAACAGGCTTAATTAGACCAGTCCCAAAACATTTCTTTTGATCGCAGCAGCACAACACCTCTGCCTCACAGTCCCTTTAATATGCACTCTATTCCGCTGATATAATTGTTCCCATTTCAACCTTATTGTTCATTTTTCTTTAGAAAAGACTGGAGACACCATGAGCAGCAATGTTACGAAACCACTTCATGTCATTAGGCTATGCAGGCCTTAAGTAGGCAACTATTGGGTATTTTTATCTCTCTGTAAAGCCCTGATTTGTCCACTCGGCTGCTCTGATCCAATCTGTAATTGGCTGCAGGCTTCACCTCCCATCATCCTTTGCCCCCGACTGATTTTCCCCCAGGGACAGGGCCATCAGAAGCCTAGTGATTAATGGCACCAGAGGTCAGAGGTCGCTCTGGTGGGAAGTGCCGCGGCTGAGGGCCCCTGAACCACTCCCTAAGTCCTTCCTCCGACTTCCACAGTGAACACAAGAGCCACACCGCTTGTCTTCAAACGGCTAGACTTCAAATGATGAGGGATAATATAGATAGAGAGTCAGACAGATAAGAAAGAAGGGTTCAACAAATACAGGCCTTTCAGGGAAAATTCCTATTGAAGAGAGTTTGATATTAGGTATTGATATAGCTGATATGTTGTGCAGATAATCAATATCTTTATTTTTCATAAATGTCATGCATTTCAAGTCAAATCAAGTCATCTTTATTTATATAGCACAGCGGAAGATGACCAAAAGGGCTTTACAGTCGAGACAGATGGAAGAAGGATCTCAACATAGGTAAACAACACTAAAGAAATAGAAGGTGCAAAACAAGCAATAATACAAAATGTAATACAAAACAGCTAACGTGAAAAAAAACAAAGTCAAAGTAATGACATAGGAAGTTAGGAGGGAAGGAATAACATCAACAATAGATTTAAAAACAGTAAGAGGGCATTAGAAATAAGTCAGGAGGGGACATGACAGAAACCATGGGACAGCCTTAGACTGAACTAAAAGCAAGTGAAAAAAGGTAGGTTTTCAAATTTGATTTAACATTTTCAATGGAGCCTGGGAGCAGCAACAGAAAAAAGGTTCACCTTTGGTTTTAAGGCATGAGAAGAGTCGTGAGGATGCCGTGAATGACCTGGGGGCAGAATATGGAGCTATTCTATTTAAAACAAATAGTAAGATTTTAAAATCAATTCTATATTTCACTGGTAGCCAATGAAGGTGTGCCAGAACAGGAGTGATGGGTTGTCTTTTCTTAGTTCAAGCTAAAAGTCTAACGGCTGCTTATTGAACCATTTGGCGTTGGGAAAGGGTGGAATGGGTCAGCCCAAAATACAGGGAATTACTTACTTACTAACACATCTGACTTGTTTGTTAAAATTCAATGAAGTGTCCAGGAAGGAAGACACTTAGATTTTATTTTATTACGCAAGTTTGCAGAGAGGGGTGATGATTGATGAGGAGTGTGATGATTTCCCAGCAGAGTAGAAATCATTTACAACACAACATCACACAACACAATGATATTAAAACACGTTCATGCAAACTCAATTATACAGTCAAATGTGTAATCAAGTCAAAAGCCTTTTAGCCATCATTTCAGAGGCTGGAGATTGATCAGACCATACACAATTTGTAACAATCACTTATGCTGGACCACGCATTGAGCAAAAGCAAACAGACTGTGCCAGACAGGAACAGATTGTCCATCTGAATCAAACATGAACATTTCCCACCCCACATCCAGCTTTCTATCTCAATGTGAGGACAAGAAAAAAGCAACAAGGTCATTTTATCTGACCCCTGACCTATTTTTAGTAGGAAACAGCTGTTCACATTAAAGGTCCTCTGTAATAAATCAATTGGGTGCCCCTGGCGCCAGTAGTGGTAAATTACATATCGCTGACTTCACATGATGGGCATTTTTTAAATAATTAAGTGACAGAGCGACAGCCTTCTAGCGGACAACATAAACAGGAAATGAATTTTTTACTGAATGATCATTGGCTGGTGTGAGGTTTCACTAACAACTACAGATGATCTCAGACAAGGAAAATCTTCTCCATGTCACGTCTTTGGTTTCTTTGATTCTGTGGATCAATTTAAAGAATATTCCTTTTTATTTGTTTCACAGAACACATTTTTATATATATATAAATAATTAAATAAAAAAATGAAAAAAATCAAACTGTGAAAAACAGAAAAAGAAGGCATAAAGAGGGAGACATTTATTCTGCCTTTAAGAGGGAAGGAAGGAAGGATGGATGGAAGGGGAAAAGATAGGGGGAGGTGTAGTAACGAGCCAGCTGGAGAAATACTGGATTACTGCTGCTAGGTAGGTGTCAGCAAACACAAACAGCCCCTGGCCTCATGGCAGTGTCTGAGTCCTTTCAGAGCACCCACGCCCCATCCACACCTTCCTCCTCCCTACCTCAACCACCATATCTACACAGCAGATAAGACCCAACCAGGGCTACATCGCACTCTCTGCACTTCAGACCACTTCCTTAGTTCAATTTAAAATACATCCATTTCGCTTATATTGGATCGACTGTTAAGTAAGAAACTCTAATGCCAAAGCAGTATATACACTTTCTGGACTAAAACAAGAAGACAATACATTTTTTTAAGGCAAACATTTGCACCCGTGAGTATTATTGCTGATATTTCAAATGGCCTGAAGCGCTGCAATTTATGCTTTTTCTGTCAATACAGAAGAACAGCCCAAACTCTTCAATAACACAGGACAGAGAGACATTGACAGTAGAGACAAGTGTCTGGACTCCACATGCCAAGTGTTTACATTATGTCAGACAGCCCCTCGCTGTTTAGTTTACATGTACGTACGTTGGGGCAGCATATTGTCAGGACCCTGCTATGCTGGGGCATGTTTGTTTTATTTTAAATGCATGGCCAGGGACATAAAAGGTAAAAAAGCCTTGAGTGTATGGAATTTGCTATCTTTAGTCCAGGCAGAGCCACCACTCCCATGTCGGACCAATTCATATCAAGTGTTAAGATATGTACCCTCCACATAAGGGAAGTTAAATATAACATTACGCTGTATAGATACATTGCTATTCTAAGCATGAAGCCATAGCCACAGCTGATAGAGACGTAGACAGAGAGATAGAAATAGGAGGACAGTCGTCTAAAAAACGTCTATGATAAAGTAACGTGGGTCAATATGCTCTATACAGTTGGCTGCATAGGTTTCGTTCCTGTCTTGTCAATAAAGTGCAATTATTGTGAATTGACAGAGGCAGAAAGGCAGAGAGACAAAGGAGAGAGGCAAGACAAGAAAGATAAAGAAATAATGGCTCATCTTCTGCCAACTGTACTGAGTCTTTCCCTTGGCTAGGTTTGTGTGATGTGCCAGGCAAGGTGGCAAAGAGCCTGTACGCATGTATGCGTAGGGACTGACTGTCACTCATTTTGATTGCTGTGTCATTGTCCCCGGTTCCATAGAAGGAGACATAACAGTCTGACAAATGCAATAGACACATTTCAGATTCAGCCTGATTTTTTATTAAGATCAAATACCACTAGAACCTTTTTTATTGTCCCTTCCTCCCAGTTTTCCTTCCATCTTAATAAAAAGAACAAACACTAGGGGGGATGAAAGCAAACATTCAATGATAGATAAGTCACTTGTAGCTATATTTACTCAAAAAACAGTGAGAGCAGGTTCTAAGTAGGAATGATTATAGTGAGCAGGCAGCCAGTATATTAAAAGAGCTGTCTTCTGTGCACTGTCAACGGCTTCAGCCTGTGGTGTAAAACATCACAAAACTGGCGAGGCTCCAAACAACAGCCAGGAGCTGTAAATCTCACAGGGTGCTGTTCACACACTGGTCTTTCAAGTACAATTTGTCTGTAACTCTCGGCACCGACAAGCCTGACACAGTTTGTATGATGGAAAAAGCACTGTTAACTATTTTGTCCAGCCTTAATCTTTCGACAGTAATGCATCTTTGAACTGAATTATAGACATGGACAGAAAGAGAGTGAAAGAAAAAGAGGGAGAAACATGACACCTTATTCATGGGTCATGAAGATGGGTCACGAAAAGTGAGATGGCCTCTCCAACTGTAACCCAAGTCCCCTCAATCCCTAGGGACCCAGCAGATCAACTGACTTACTGGACCCCAATCAAGCCCGGCTGATATGGAGCTGACAGAGGGATGGATGAATGGACGGATGGATGGTTGATGTCTCTTATGCTGCGTGGTTATTCAGGGTGACTGGTCTTTCTGAAGGTTCTCAGAAATAGGACATCTGACAGGTGTATGTTAGACAGGGGAAATTGTTTTTTTTTTTTTAATACGTTTTCCCAAGGATGTCTGTTCACGTTAAGAAAAATGGGTCACTTTAAAGGAATACACCACAATATGTTTCACAAATATTTGCAAGACTTAATTTAACTAGAAGGGAACTTTGGAAAGCGCAGACCACCACCGAGGCCAATGGTGCATTCACCTGCTCCTCGGATGGTCCCATTTCCCGAGTTGGGAAGTTATTCTTCCGTCTTCAGTGTGTTCATCAGCTTTGAGTCATAGTGTGGAAATGACTTGGACGCTACAAAGTTGTGTTGTATTTCATTGCTGAGTTTTCAAACAGCCCGTTGATAGTCGTTTCCAGTTCTGTGACAACTCAGAGCAAAGAAAACGGATCAAGTGAGCCGAATATCAACGAAATATATTTTTTTACCATTCTGATACCACATGAATACAGCACAAATGCCCTTGTTGTTCCACAAAGTTTCATGCAAACCGAGCCAGTAGTTTTTCTGTAATCCTGCTTGCAATCAAACAAACCCAAACAGAAAACATAACCTCCTTGGCAGAGGTAATACGTTGTGGATTTCACAGAAAGCCGAGGCAAGTAGAGGAAATACTCAACAAATTAAAATAATGCAAGTAATACAAGTTTCAGGCCATGACACGTTGCAGTTGTAGATAGAATTAAAGAAATGGTTAGACATTTGATGGTTGAACAGGAGAAATTGATCCCTCTGTGCTCCGATTTGTTTGACAAAAAGGAAATAATTATTGACTTAGCCTGTATTTACTATATGTTGATGCATCCATCCATTAGTGCTTTAGGCCATTTCTCCTTGTCATAGTGTAGTTACTCCACCCAGCAGACATATTTGAAGTCAACCAACCACTATCTGGTAATGTTTGTCTTCCATTAACATCTAGTTGACCAGTGACATTGTGCAGGTGACTGATAAATTTGCAACGTACTAGCCAAAGGCCAGTGCTTTGTGTGTTACTGCGAGGTCACTCACTTTATGATTAATGAATCTGATAATAGTATGCTATATGCCTCCACTTAATTACAGAATCCACATAAACCTGTTGCATTGCTCGTCATGAGACATGCAGTGTGAACGTTTCTCTGCTCTCGTTGCACAACTCTGGTAAGGCTTGTTTTTTTTAAAAACTTTCTGAAACAGCTTTGTAAGAAATGTGTCTAAATAGTGTGTAAAGTTAACAAAATGGATAGACATAATTTGATCAGTACTCAAAAAAGTGTTTAATGCATCCTTTATTATCTCATCCCGCCATCTGTTTGAACTGGCTTTAAAAGTGCCCATATTATGCTCATTTTCAGGTTCATAATTGTATTTTAAGGTTGTACCAGAATAGGTTTACATGGTTTCATTTTCAAAAATCACCATATTTTTGTTGTACTGCACAGCTCTCTCTCACTGCTGCAGATCCTCTTTTCAGCTGGTCTCTGTTTTAGCTACAGAGTGAGACCTCTTTTCTTCTTCTTCTTCTTCTGTACTATCTTTGAGTGCACTCGCACATGCGCAGTAGCTCAGATGTAGATCATGTCAGCTAGCTAGCTCCATAGACAGTAAAAGAAAGGCTGTTTCTCCAACTTCGGGCAGTTACAAGGCAGGATTAGCTGGGAGACTTCTAAATGAGGGCGCACATGTAAGTAGTTCTTTTGTAGATTATGGTGAACTTGTGTGTGTTGTAGCAGCGCTTTGCTATTGAGAACGAGGTAGCATGCTAGCGTTAGCATTAGCATGCTAACGCTACGAGCTAACGGTTGCGGTTAGCCAGCTCGTTTCAGCTTGTGATGTCATAAGCCGTGCCGATTTTGAACAGCTCACCCAGAGACTGAAGGCAGGACACATTCAGAAACCGTATCTCACTCAAAACAGCATGGATGGATTTTTTTCAAAGTTTGTATGCGTGTGGAAGCACCAGAGACACAAAAGAACACCCCAAATCCCAGAAAAAGTGTTTTTTTCGTAATATGGGCACTTTAAAGAACCAAGCTGTAATTATGATTGGATTAAAAAATATTTTGGCAAATTAAATGTATGAGCAAGCTTTAGGAACAAGGGTGAACAGCAGATGACACCTAGGACATTTACAGTTGTAGGGGGGTACAATATTGACAATGCAGTGGTTATGATTAAACACTGACGATACAGGCCTGTATTGTGAGTTAGAGTTAGGAAAGGGTCAATACAAGTTGTTTTCTATCCACAAGTTAAACTACTCAAGAAAAAGCATGAAAACACTAAAAGATATACAGTCAACTAAATTATTATTAACATTGAGTACCTAAATCAGTTTGCCGTGAATACATGCTTAAGGATGTCCATTCAGTTTTACAATTTGATGCATCAGATATCAAACACTAAATATTAAACCCTCATTGAGAACATGTACTAGAATATATTAGCTAATGCCTTTTCACATCACAATTTAAAACTTAACAGCTTGGTCAGATATTACCTCTCTATATTTACATCTGGCTGAATGATTAAGTGAGAGAAAAGCAACCCAATAGCGTGGCCTTGTAAAGAGACATATCTGATCTTTGCAGAAATGTCAAGAATGTATGTCAAAGCAAGATGGCAACGGTATGTTGTACGCACAATAGAGGGAGGGGCTAAGGCATCAACTGTAGGCTCTTGTGATAAAGCTGCAGCAGTTATGCTCAACTTTTTCCACTTGAGTAGCTTGAAACTTGGGCAAAACAAATTGGAGATCTAAGAGACGGACAACGAGGGCAATAAAAGCAATATTTTGAATGAATAAAAACAATATATATATAAGGGTTAATAGACCATGTATAAGATACACAATGTAAGGAAGAGAGAGGCTGTGGAAGATATACAAGTAAAGAAAATAAAAAATAGAAAAAACACTATCTCTTCATTGACAATGAGGTCATCTGTGGTAAGTGCCAGTCACGTCTTCACTGGCAGGTGCAACACTGAGGGTGTCCCTCTCCCTTCTAGCAAGCTTTATAACACAGCTAACTGTTTGAATCAATGGACACCCGGATTGACAGATAAAGCAATCAGCTGAGGAGTCCCATTCGGGGCCCAGCATCACTGATCAATATGGGAGACATCAGCTGCTATAAGCCGAGGAGAACAAGGGATATGTTGAAACAGGCGAAGAGATTGTGGGGGGTTGTGCACTAATCTTGGAAATTTCAACTCCCATCAATGCTAATTACTTTTGGCTTTTGGAATCCTTGACAGGGGGGTCATACATTTACCTTTCAAGGATTTAGCTGATGTTCTTAATGCAGAGTGATGTAACATTAGGTGATTAGCAGAATATGCATTTGTTTCTTAATTACAATTTAACAATACTCTGTATAAAAAACCCTGTATAAAACCCCTCGTTAGTGAAAAAGGAAAACGGCTAATTACTATATTTAAACATGCAACAGCCCGTAAACATCTAAAAGCATTAATACATTTTGAGGACGCTGAGGCTACATCCACACTATTACATTTTCATGTTTGAAACTGTGTTTTAAAACGAAAAATATCTCCAACCTTGCGAACGTTTTAGCAGTTTCAGAACTAATCTCTGCCTGAAAATGTATATCATAGACCATTCACATACACTGGGCATGTGAGTGCAGGGAAGGCTGATAACGCCACTGCACACAGGAATTGTCACAAATTGCTTATATAATAGCTAATAGGCAGTAGTAGCATTATAAAATACAGAATTTCAAGGCTAATGTCATTTGTTTTCTTCCAGAAAAAGGTCACGTGATAGGGCGTGTGACTAACCAGGCAAGGACACTTCGGGAGTGATAAGACCCAATCAGGGAGCGAACGTGGGTGTCGTTGCATTGTTTCCAAAGGTCTCCGTTTCTGCCCATCCAGACTAAAATGCAACTCAGCAGTTTTCAAACTAAAACGGTTTCAGCAACGTTTCCAAAAGTCTCCGTTTAGGGGCTTGGAAATGCCGGAGTAGCGGACACGAGGTGTAATTGTAGCCTAAGATTTGCGTTTTAAAACAAAAACGTAGTAGTGTGGATGTTGCACAAGTTACACAACAGTATGAAACGCCAATAAAGAGATCATGGCATACTGTATACTACAGCATGAAAAAACAACATTTTTAGGCCTAGTTGCAGAAGATGAAATCTCATCTTTGCACACTCATCTATCATAACTTGTTAACTGACGATTACCTTTATCTAATTGTGTATCCCAAACAACAAACCACATTAACTAAAATGCCATCAACAAAGAGGCAATAACATTTGGCAACTGTGTGTTTAATGTCCATTTCTTGCCTCAATTTAAGAGTCTTGTTTTCCATTAGGCCCCTTTGCACTTAGATCTTCGTTACTGTGTTGCAGAGCTACACTGGAAGTGAGCTCAGGGCTATTGTACCGGTGTAGGGCTCCTCTGGGGGCTGTAATGTGTTTCATACCATCCATCACAGGGGTGTGGAGGCCAGGAAACATTGCTTTAAGAGCACACACAGGACACAGATGGAGAAGCAAGACACGCAGATATGTGGAGATAGCCGAAGTTTGAGAAATCTGTTTGATCACAGGAGAGCTTCATGTGGGAACAACTTAAAGCCCCCACAAAAAAATATTTTGAGAGGAAAAAAGTTAAATATTTCACATGAAAGGTACAATGGGACTTACAAATGATGTAAAGGAAAAAAGTGCCTAAAATGGATCTTAATGTGGCTATTATTAATAATAATGTGGTTTTCTTGATTCATAAAAATGTTTTGTCCTGGCTAATCTTGTATTTACCAAATTCTACGTAAATCTAAGCTATGTCAATCATATTTTTGTTATATCATTAGGCTGTTTTTACATGATGCCTTTTAGAAAGTTCCTTTATCAAAAATAGGTCGTTCATTTGGGGGAAAAAATGGTGGCGGATTCAGTTTCAGCCACATTTAACCGTTTTGGCATTGCAATACCTTCGTGTTTTATCCGACTAGCCCCTTCACACTTCTTTTGTAGAAATACAGACAAGACACTAATGATTAAGACTCGTTATATTGTAAGGACAATAAAAGCTTCCCAGTAATTTGTCCGTCTAAAACCAAAGATAGAAAGACGTCAACCCTAAACAACTGATATTTAGGCCAAAATATCTGCACACTCAACCTGAATCTGGCAACAGTGGCAAAGAAGCTCTGCTGCTAATAGAAAAGAAGCTAGTCTTGGCCAGAGCACTAGAAGCTCTCCTGCTAATACAGCTGCACCCCCCCCCCCTACAAGCACAGGAGGACATGCTTTGATACAACTTGGCTGTCAGAGAGGATATACTCCTGGCTCTACAAGACCGATATTGGTGCATTTAGGTGCAAAAAGTAAATAAAAATGATCACTGAGAAATAAAACATGGGAAGACTTGCCTGTGTGGCCCCACAGCTGTCAACCCAATGGTAACGCTGAAATATTATAGTATTTGATTGCCACATTTGGTTTGCAGGGTATTTACAAATGTAATCCACTGAAGCCAAAACATGGTGCATGGATCTGAGGAGCCTGTGTTATCTTTACCCTGAACGATGACCTCGCTGGGAAGCATGAATCTGCTTGAGGCCTGCACTCGTCCTCTTCCTTGCTCGGTTATGTATAAACATGGCGATTAAGAATCTCCCAGCTCTGCAGCTTAGAGACTCAAATTCACGTACAATATGGTCGTAATTAAAGATGACAGCACAGTGTCAATCCAGGGCTGTGGAATAGTCTGGCTAAATGACAGAGGAAATAACAGGGAGGCGGTGCAGATTGGGGGTTGGGATGAAGAGACAGAGAGAGGAAGAGACACAAAGAGTAGTCTTGGTTGGTAAGAAACAAACAGCAAACAAAAAAAATAAAGTCTCAAGATTCTAATCTAAAGTCTCCCATCACACCCCCACGCACAAAACATCAGGAAAACTACTATTTCCTTTTGTTTTGAAGGAAGAGAAGAGCATAACCACCATAGATGTACTCGCTACCCAAAGGCTGGGCTGTAATTTACCAGCCAACGGGTGGAGTTTAGCAAAGATAATCTCAGCCCTCACATATATCAACACAGTAACCACAAAATCTTTGATCACAAATGCAGGGGAGGATGTCTCCAATAAGAATAGTTTTGCCTTTTCTTTAAGAGTCTGTCTTGGAGGAATGATTAGAAAGCAGTGGTTGGAATTTGTGTATCATTTGGGTCCCCACCCTTTCCTGAGAGTAGGGGCCTTTTGCTACCAGTGCTGGTCTTTTAGTATGTTTTCCTGATTATCTGTCTGGTTGGTGAGCTTGGTCAGTTTCAGCCCACTGACAAAGTGCTTTCAAAGGGAAATGAAAGAGCATGGCCTCGTTTCTACACATGCCGGCCGATGCCTCCCTTAACCTCCCCTCTGTCACCCTGGCACCCCGTCTGTCCTCGTCTCCCACTGCAGTTTCCCTGTCTGCCCTCTCAATCATTCATCCTCTCTTTTCTCCCTTTTCACACATACAGACATGCGACGTCACTCCCTTGTCTGCTGTCCGTCAGCGTTGCCCTATCAGAAAGGTTGGCCCCCACTTTTTGGAGATCATTAATCATCCCATGTGGGACAGGAGGCCCCTTAATCCAACCCCTCCTCCCCCCGGCCTCACCGAGCATGCCACAGTGCGGCCCTACCCCCCTATCCCCCATGGTGTTATCAAGTTTCAGTGGTTGTAACTGTAGCACAATAAACAGAGGGGGGAGGAAAATGGGGTGGGTGCAAAGGAGAAGGAAGGGGATAGAGACAGAAAGAAAGACAAGAGAGGACAAAATGTCATTTCCTAAATACATTTTATTGGTGCATTCCAAGTAAAACATGCTTCTTGGGTCACAAAAGTGCATCCATTTGGAGAATATGCATGTTTAAGGAATCAGAACATAGAAACTAGTTGAAATAAGTTGATTCAATTTCAAATACAACGTATTAGATTAATTGTGTAATAGTTGTCCAGCAAAGTATCAGTTCAAAAGGTCGATCTCAAATGAAAATCACTTCACCTGCAATCCAACACTATCTACAATGGACAAATGTGCTGTACCCAGTGTTTTTGTTGTTTAACAAACCAGGTGCTGCCACTTTCCAGAAGTTGTAGGGTGTTAACTAAAAGGAAAATGAGGCAATATCAAAGAGCCAGAGAATGTTCCTATTGTAGTGTAGTGTTTGTACAGAGGGCCCGCCTGTTAAGAGGGCCAGTGTGAGGCTGACTGGGGGAGTAATATAATGCATACATGGATCCCCCAGAGCCCATTCATGGTGTTATTGGTGTGGACAGAGCTCTCGGGTCTCAGGGTAACAGTTAGGGAAGTTCCTCTAATGTCCTGCTGGGAGGCCACTCTTTCCACACAACAAAAAAATATATCCAGCTTAACCAGGACGTAAAACTTCTTTTCTTCAACTGTGGAAAAACTGGCAGAGCTATTTTAATTAGTTTGTTGATGCAAATTATGTTTTTTATTTAAATATAAGTTCTCTGACCTTCTAATATTGTCTGTAGTAAACTACAAATTGCAGTCGTTTTGTTTTACAGTAAAGAAAAATAAGATTTAAAGCGTAGCTCTCGCCAAAATGCAACCTAGGATCTTTTTGTGAATGTACCCGAGTCAAACTTTCGTTTAAAAGCATATTTAGGAAGGAATCGCCACTTTTAAGATTTACCGTATTTTAGTTTTTCGGTCAAATGGCCTTTTGAATGGGAGTGCTAAGGGGCACTTTTATGCTAGCCTCAAAATAGCTATTTTTAAAACACTAAGAAGGCTCGACACAACATGAAACTTTGCTCAAAGTATCACCAGGGGCTCTACACCTTAACGAAAGCATTGACAACATTGTTTGTGTACACAGAGTTTACTAAAAAGAAAGGTTTTGAGCAACTCACTGTAGCTGTTGTTCTTCCGGTCGCCGTCTATCGAGCCAGTCAAAAATAGTCGAGGGAGGAGAGTAAAGATGGAAAGCTTCAAAAGCTTAGTTCCATATAAATGCACGGATAATTCGTTGTTTTGTCGTTAGTGCAACACAATATTGACCTTGTAGTTGAAAAAGGAGCCTCATATTGGACGTTTCCTCCTATGGAGTCAGTTCATTCCCATTCGGAGATCGGCTATTTTTGACTGGGAAAATGGCGGATAGCGTAAACAACAACTGCTAACGTGAGTTGCTCAAAACCTTTTTTATTAACTCTGTGTACATAAACAATGTTGTCAATGCTTTCGTTAAGGTGTAGAGCCCCTGGTGATACTTTGAGCAAAGTTTCATGTTGTGTCGAGCCTTCTTAGGGTTTTAAAAATAGCTATTTTGAGGCTAGCATAAAAGTGCCCCTAGCACTCCCATTCAAAAGGCCATTTGACCGAAAAACGAAAATACGGTAAATCTTAAAAGTGGCAATTCCGTCCTAAATATGCTTTTAAACGAAAGTTTGACTCGGGTACATTCACAAAAAGATCCAAGGTTGCATTTTGGCGAGAGGTACGCTTTAAAAGGACAAATATGACACTAAAATATTGACAATGACAGAATCCCATGCATGGCGGTTTTGATACAAGGCCCCTGAAAACATTATCGGTAGTCACAGTGAAGATGCATAGGAACAAACAGAGCAGCCTCTCCAGCCCCATCAAGACCACTGCAACTTAATGGCACAGATAAGTCCGGCTTACCACTTTATTCCTATTAACAGACCTAATATACTACGCAAGGATTTTCCCCTAAAAATAACTCTAAAGCAGAGATAGAACACCATGTGGTCCCTCTTAAGCTGAATCTACACTTCCCATTAGAGTGTCATACTGGTGACTGCGACGTGTGGGGTTTTCTCGCTGAAGCAGAAGGAGCTAAAACACTTGTCTTTACCCTCCCGTTACCCCCTCCCTTCTCAACTGGTGATTTCACTGAACAGGAGCCTCTCTCTCGCTCTCTGGCTCTGTCCATCACAGCCTGTGGCCATTAATCATCTCAAGTGGACAGCGCTGACAAGCAGTTGGCTGCATCACTCTTTTATTTTCTTCCTCTTTTATTTTTCATTCTTTATTGCGCACCCGTAGCTCCCGCAACCTAACTCACTGACCCCCCCCCCCCCCCTTCAATTAACTCTTCACAACCCCACTTCCTGCCCCAAACCTCCATGCCAAATGAGAAAGTGGCTGGGTGTCAAGCCAAAACAAACATTCACCCATTTGCTTTAGTCAAAACCTTTGAGGTGGTTATTGGCGTCAAATTTTTTCTCTACGTTCCCAGTGGGCATGAAAACAGCAAAACCTGTAATGGATAGGATGAACCGTGATGTCGGTGTAACTCATGAAGGCAAAGATCATCCACCAACACTCCACTTCCAACATAAGCAGCCAGAGTGCATTTACATTACATTTACATGTCAGGCCATTAGCTTATTGAGTTTCTATCCGGAGCGAATGACAGGAGGTTCAGTAGAATAAAGAACAGTTTTCAGCGAAAGTGGCCCAGCAATGAATGTTGAAGTAGTCAGCAGAGAAATAAGAGTCAAAGAAGCAAAGGTAGAGAGGATTTGTATGTGTGTCTTTAGCCATTTATGTGATGCAGAGCCCATCAATGGGCCCCTTTACGCACAGACAGGTTTTAGGACAGCTGCTTAAATTCCTCAACCCCCCACACACACACACACACACACACACACACACACACACACACACACACACAGTTTTAAGCGCAGAGGCAGGAAATGGGAATCCCTCGTAAGTTTTCCTTCCGCTGTTGTGCTCAAGGCCTGGAGGCCCCACGATGAGGTGGGAAAAGCACTTCACCATTTGTCTCTCTCCAACCAATCTGCTTCACAAAATGAGGCAGTAGTTCTTAAGCTTTCTGCTTGGAAGGTCAGTCAAATGAAGAGGCTGTTATTCCCCCCTTCTAGTCTAAGTACTCTTTCATTATAAAAAAAAAAATTAAAATAAAAAAATAAAAAGGAGTACAATAATCCTGACCCTTATATCTATGAAGTGAAATGGAAGGAGGAGTAAACGCTCAGTAATTAGAGGCTGCCATTAACAAGAGCTTAGCGAGGCTTGTTCTTCATTATACTCTTGGCACTAACAGCAAAAGGGGAATCCAACCGAGCGATTTGTTCCCTGTGATTAGGATTCTGGTTTGAGAGACAGCAGAGGTCAGCCAAGTGTCTCCTATCTTAAGAGAGGAACTCGCTCTAGAGTAGCTGAAATTATATCCTACCCTCCTGCACAAAGCTTTCATCACAATGTCAATAGTAACGTCCCTGTCATATCTTGCAATCATATTTATAGCAGAGTGCAGCCACGGAAGTTTAGTTTTCACCTTTCTAGTTATAAGAATGTAATTTTTTCTGGGGCCCATTCACCTTCCCCAAATAAAAAAAAAAAATTACTTTCATCTCTCACCATATTTTTTTCTTTTTCTTTACATTGACATTTTTTTTTTTTTTTTTTAAATAAATCAGCCACAGACCCTTGCACTCCCTCACGTGTACTCATGATGATACAGGAACTTGATCCACGCGAGCCAATTCCAGTTTCACTCACTATAACTTAGTCTGAAAATTTAATTCAGCTACACAATTTAACAAAATGAGTTCTAATTTTCAAAACTGATTTCAGTGAATCAGTGTTTTTTTTGTTTTGTTGCTTTGAGGCGGGATGGTTTTACAAATTTTTATCTATCTTTCCTTCTTTTTAAATTAATGTAATCATTTATTCCATATTCGTGTTGCTCAAAACACGATGGGACGATAACAAAGACAAGCTTGTTTTCATCTAAGGGGCCATCCACACGGAGTGGGTTTTTGATGCAAACGCACATGTTTAGCATCGTTTAGGCCACCCGTCCAAACGAATTCTGTAAACGCACTGCCTGAAAACGCACTTTTTTTTTAAACCTGGTCTCAGGGTGAAAAAATTCGAAAACGGCTCCCTTTTGGCTTCGTTTGGACGGCGAATACGAATATGTCCGTATCGATGATGTCATCGCCACACCCCTCGACCTCTTACCTGCGCTACTGCACGGCCACACACGACTGCGCTGAAGCTAAGCGAGCATATCCCATCTCCATGGTCAAACCAGCTCACTTCATCTAAATACTTTGTCTCTGTTCCCTGACACTTCCCTCTGCCGGTCCTGGATTCTACACAAGATATATTGCTAACATTATGTAGCTAACGTTAAACATCGCTAAAGTAGCTGACCACTCCAGCAGCAACGTAACGTTAGCTGCTATGGTTATCTGTTTATAAAGTGGAAGTAGACAACTTATCAACTAGCTAGCTAGTCCGTTTACCACGGCTTATTGTAGAAAGGCTACCGCAAGAAAAATGTGTAGATTATCAAAAAGACACTGGATCATTAATGTTTGTTTGACTGCCGATGTTAGCTAGCAGAGCTAACATCGCTAACATTAGCGCGCTAACGTTAGCTTGCTGCTAGTGCGCTGCAATCATGTCCGATGGCAGACAGAATTGCAAAATAAAAAGCAGTCCAACAGCACATTATACATTGTAAACAAAGACACGTTTTCTTGCAGCGGGCTTTATAAATTGAGCAGTGGTGAAAGTTATTATAGTCCATGGATGTATTAAGAGAACATTATAGTCTAGCCATGGTATGATGGGAAGTGGAAGTGACTATGTTCTTCTTCTCCGTTTTTTGGCGAATTTCTGTAGCAGAAACAGCGCCGCCTATAGGCCTGGAATATGAAGTAGCGCGTTGAGTCATTTACAAGTGGATCCGTTTGGACGCAACTATTCTTGAAACGAATCCAGGGAAGACGGGTAAAAAAAAAGATTGTTTTGGTACGTGTGGACGTGGCCTAAATGTTAACCTATTTTCTTCTCTTTAAGTAAATGCAAAGTTAGTGAAAATAATGTAACATGGCGCACTGTAATTAGCCAGTTATCAGCTGTCAGGTGGTATTTTAGTCAGCATGATGGATTTCTCCATCTGACCAGCGTGAGTAAAGGGTCAGCCCACCACTCCCAGTGTCTGCCACTGGACAGAGATGCTAACAGGGCCCTGACAGATCCTGTCCCTCCCTCTCTCTGACTCGGCTTAATTCATCACCCTCCAAACAAGACCCCCGGGTGCTAAGACCAGACCAGACACCCAGAAACTGCTTCTCTTGTGAATGTGAGCTTGCCAACATATGCGTATAAGTATGCACACGCACGTTGATGCACATGGACCCATCTACACACATTTATGCACCATTATCATCCGCCACAGTCTGGCCCAGTATCACCCATCATAGCCTGTGACAAAACATAATGAAGCATGAACCACACACACGCTCACAGACCATCAACACCCATCATAGCCTGCCAAAACATCATTTAAAGTATGCACCACTGTAATAACATTGTGATTCACCTTGGGAGGTATTGCTCAAGCCACGTAACTTGTTTGGCAACAGATTTGTCTGATAGAAGCCTAAGTAGATGATAGAAGCCTAAGCACATTAACTGGCCTGGTCAGATGGGTCTTGTAAGCAGTGTCAAAGCAGCACAGGGTCAGCTGAGCCTCCCTGGCTATTGGCCAACAAAATAAGTGTTAGATCCTTGGCTCTGATACTGCAGAACTGCAGAACCACAGGATCATAGGGGGCAGATCTCACCCGCTGAATGCTTAGAGCTTTTACTCTGGGGAAGGGAATTAGTAAAGGATGAAAGTTACAGTGATAGTTACAGCATGTTTTTTGAGCACCAAAGCCAAAAAGGAAAGAAAATTAATAAATTTGTATTGGCTCTAACAATTGTATGACCATACAAATTGTTTGTGCCGTAGGCCTAACACCAATCAATCTATAGTGAAAATTCCAGGTGCTCTGGAAAAAAATAGCACCCCCTCCTCACACAGAGGCAGGAAATGACTTAAGAAATGGAAGTTGTGTGGTATTTGCTCTTTCCACAAAGGCAGAGGGAGGGAAATGAACTCCAACCAAAGTCCATTTTGTAGCAACTCTTAACAGAAATTCATAATGCAAAAGGTATTTCTATAAGATTTAAAACATTGTGCATGCCTTGCCGTGTTACAAAATCACAGTTGTTGTAGTTTAAAATGTATATTCAATTGTCTACAGGATATAAAGCCTAAAACCATAGAGCTAAACCCAGATATCAGGACCAAATCAGGAATCCACTGACAAAGTACACTTCAGCAAGTCCATTTTCACCAAACTGTAACATGTAGAAAACTCATAAATGAACGAGTTTGTTGAAAAGGTACCCTATTGTACTTAGAGAATTCATCTGAATCTCACGTAAAACCCAACTCTACCTCCAATTTTTAAGTGTATGCCAAACTGCTGGATCTGACACAAGTAAAAGAAAATCTATGCTCTGGAAAGCCCAAGTGAAGACTCAGCTGCTGCTAAAAAATCATGTGGATTTCTGGAGAGTACTCTTACCTCTTTTCTGCATGAAGGTAAAGAGGTCATCCAAAAACTCTTTCCTTTTGGGGTCATTGTCCAGCTCATACAACTGAAAGAGAAAACAGATGCTTATTAGGGCCATGGTGCACAAGCTTGTCAGTTGACCACGGCATGTAGCCAACAGTTTAACATATTAAACTGGGCCTAAAATAACGTGTGGGGTGACCTAAAGCCTTTATACATACCTTTTTTGCATAGAATACAAAGCTATTACAATAATAATTGTTGCCATGATTCTATAAATCATGTTTTACTGTTAAACATACATGTGGCAAAGTGAATTCTTTAATTGATTAAGTGTATCTGTGGATAACTAACTTAGTGACGACCTTGCCTATAGGCCAGTAAGCCTATCATCAGTGGGGATTTGTATTTGCTAATAATATGTTGGATTCATGTTAACACTTTTAACTTTTTAACTTTCAAAAATTAACAATAATTTGAAGGCCCCCCTGCAGAGACTCTGAGGACCCCCTAGGGGTCCCGGACCCCCTGTTGAAGATCTCTGATTTAAAGAAATGCCAATAAACCAGAGCATGTTTTTCTCCTATCTCAGAATGCTGTGTGGACTAGCCAGACCCTCCTCCACAGTGCCTTGGAGGGTGGTCTGGCAAAGCAAGACTAGATTGACAGTGGCGTGAAAACTGTTGGCTACTTTGTTTGGTTCGTCTCTGCAATGTTCTTTGCAGCGCAAATACTGCATTTCCTCTCACATAGGCACAGAAGGTACTGAACATGCACGTCAAAGGCCAGCTGACCGTTAGCTGTTACGTTTGTGACATGCTCTACTGCAAATTTTAACAGAAGAGGTTGGAGAATGTATCAAAATGTTAACATAATCACAATTTCCAAAGGTTTGACTTTCATAAGAACTATTGTTATTATGTAATTGGTGCAAAGGCTTTTTGGTTGTTTAATCAATTAACCCACTGAAGCCACAGATCAGTCTCCAAAGGCTTACCTTAGCAAAGTCTCTGGAGGCCTCTCCTCTTCCTTTGCTACCGTCAGCCTCATCCGCCCAGCCTGCACTGCCATTCTACAACAGACAAGAGAGAAAACACAGATAAGGTCAGTAAACAATCAGAAAGTGGTTACAAACACCTACAGAGAGGGTCCAGTCTGTAGTTGAGTAGTTGTGAGTCTTTCAAAAGTAACATGAATACTATTGAAATGATTACATTGGTATTTGCCTTTATTAAATTGTGACAGCTTTAGATATAGCAGAGATAGAGACAGGAGACATGGGGGGAGTGCAACAAGGTCCCTGGCCGGAACTGAACTGGGGACGCTGCCTGATTCCACCAGTAATGTAGTTGTTGTAGTTGTATTTTTAAGAAATGACTTTGACCTCCAACGGGTTTTTTTTTTTTATGTGTTAATTTGATTTCTAGCTGCAAAGATCCCATCAGGTTGACTGACTGTGGGTCAAAAAGTCCATATCAGGCTAAAAAAAAAAAACAGAGTAAACTCTAAGCTAGTTACAACAACTACCAACATTCTGCAACACAAACACATGAAAAATAATATATACTCAAACTCCAACAGAGTGCATTTTCCAGGGGTTGAAGGAGTAACCTCTGGAGTTATTGTGCCCCTGAGCTCCTGTGTCCCCCTCCCCCTTCATCCTCAAACATCTCCATTTGACCTAAACCATCTGCATCTGGGCCTGCCCTGCCCCCACCCATGTCTTCCGACCCAGCTGGATACAAGGGCCCCCCATCCTTCAATCTTAACGCAGCTGTGACGGGTGGCCAAGTTCATGGAGTGTAGCTGGCTGTCAGGAGGGGCCATGGGAGGGTGGGCTGGTCAGTAGCCCTATAACTAACACACTAACACACACACTAACACACACACTAACACACACACTAACACACACACTAACACACACACTAACACACACACACACACACACACACACCTTTGCAAAGGCTGATCATGGCTGTGTGTATGTTTGTGAGTGCAGGGAGGGGGGGCAATGGCCCCACAAGACGGGAAGGAAGGAAAATAGGGGCAGAAAGGGGTGCACGGTATGTGCCGACCAGGAATGTCTCCTAAAGACAAAACCTATAAAAGCATCAGGAATCAAAACAAGATCCGTTTGGAGGGGGACGTTAATAGCTGCTGTCCAGGGTCTAGTTTCAAACGGGAGCCCATTGGTCAGTGGCAATTACAAGGCCTGAAACGAGAGCCGGGAGGGCAAAGGTGGTCAAGGCCCCTGAGAGCAAGTCATTTTCACCCTCTCACTCTCCGTACATGTAACGGTTGTCAACATTAATGCTCCCTAAACAAATACTCATCAGCCATCAACTTGCAAACCCACTGCAAATGGTATGTTTCAGGGTAGAGTTAAACGCATGAAGACAACATGTGATATCTGCTAATTAGAACAGCTAACACCCTCTCTTAAGCATTAAAACTAAAAAAGTCTCCAAAATAGTTGGCTTTATAAGGGTGGAAATTAACTTGCATAATGACAACATCGATAAATGTGAGAAGAAAAAAAAAATAATTACATTTCCCTCTTTAATATGAAATAATGGTAATTTTCGGTTCCAAAATGATACATTTCCAGTATGGAAAAAAGTAATATTTGAAGTCCAATGTTTAAAGACATACCAGTAGATTGCGGTCCTCTCCAAAGTGAGAGTTGAATATCTTTTCAACATTGGCTTCTCAGCAGATATCTTTTGTTGAAAATGAATCTAGAAAACAGCATTTTCCTTATCAAAAACGTATTTCGCTGTCAATTTACATTATCTATAGTATGTCATAGAGATTACAACAGGGTCGCCATGTGAGGGTAAATATACAGTATACTATAGTACATTTGGACACCTTATGGACCTTTGCACACAATTTGACCACCTATTGTAACCTTTAACCATTATAAATGATTATAACAGAAGATAATTCGGATTGCAGTCATGTAGAATCTCACATGCATGGAAAGAAAACTGCATTGGGCACCTCTTATACATGCTGGATGTTCCCCACCTTTCTGGAGACTATTTGCAACAACAGTATGACCTGTGTGTGTACATACAGTACCCACTGATAGTTGTATCAACTGTGAACTGTGTTTAGCGATTTTAAATGTCTAATACATTCTATAATTTAACAGATCTCTCCGGCTCTTATGCAGAGCAAATGACAATCAGAATCACAGAAAAGGCGATAGCTGCTCGGTTACTGCCCATGGATTTGTTAGGTGAAGACAGCACACACACACACACACACACACACACACACACACACACACACACACACACACACACACACACACACACACACACACACACACACACACACACACACACACACACACACACACACACACACACACACGAGAAAGAGAGGGGGAAAGAAAAGAAAAGAAAAAAAAAGAGAGAGGGAGTGTTGAGTTAGTGGGGTTGAGTATGCAGTAAACGTAGCAGTGCAGTGTATGTACAGTTTATTTGATGGTGAATAAATGCTACAACTACGCAAGCCCCGAGCCAAGTTCCTGTGTCTTGCTTGCTACCTGCTAGTTAAAGTGAAAGCGGTTAGCCACGGAGCTAGCAACAACTTCAGCATAGGCTCACTAAATTAAGGTGGGCTGACCTCTGAGGTGAATCAGATATTCTCATTTTAGTGACAAGCTGCTCCAAGTTTTCTTTAGTGATCTCTTCCGGTGCTCTACAGTGTTTCCCATACATTGATTTATTTACAGTGTATATATAGAATCAAATTGAATCATTACCCAAAGTATTACTCAAATCGGTGCTTGCCTGCAAACCCCACCATGAAGGTGCCTGTACTTTTAGAAAGTACTATCCCGAGCAGATGTTTTTACATTTGGGCATTTCTGCCTTTATTGGATAGGGAAGCGGAGATATGAAAGGGGGGAGAGAGGGGGGAAGACATGCAGGAAAACCATCGCAGGTCGGACTCGAACCCTTGACCTTCTGCGTCGAGGAATAAACCTCTGCTTATGTGCGCCCGCTCTACCAACTTTCTAACCGGCCACCCGAGCAGGTACTTCTTAAAGTAAAATGTTCCCTGAACTTAATTTAGACCCTGGTCCCTGTGATCGAATCCCCATGAGTTCCTCAAAAAGTTCCTAGTCCTTTGGGGAAAGTTTCTCTGGTCGAAAAGGGGCTATACATAGATTTCATTTTGACAGTCACCATGCTTTTCTTCATCGAGCAGTCACTGCAGTTACAGGGGGCCAAATCTTGAATCCTTGTCCAGTACAAAAAGTACTCAAACATTCAGCTAAAAGTTGCATGATGCTACACAAATCAATTACAGCAAATATCTGATTTTGGTGTTTGTAGATAGATGTGGGAGATGAAGACTTATCTAGAAATCACTAATCTAGAAAATGTTCTCACACTGTGATAGATTACTCTCTTGGTAACCATCTGTTGCAATATCTAATCCACATACTCTTGCACATAATTTAAACAAAACATATCCACTCAAGTGTGCTCCATCAGACAGACAGCTGACTACTGTAGCATCCCTTTTGACTTAACTGTGGAGTGCTCTCTTTTACTGAACAAGGAGTCAGTTTGTCCTCCTCAACTGTAGAAGGCAAGCTCTGGCTGTTTGGCTGGAATGAGGAAAACGATAGATGGCGGTAAAGACAAAACCAAACTATTATAATAATAAATAAATAAATATATATATTATAATACACATATAATATAGAATAATATTATTATTCAAAAGTATGAAACAGATACACTTTAAAGGTTATCAATTCTTTTAACCAACAGCCTTAACCAAAGCAATTACAACAACCAAGCAGGTGTCTGCGCCATGTGGCTGTCTGGACTTTGAGGCTGTTGATATAAAACTCAATTCAAAAGAAGTCTCTTGGATGAGGGACAAATTGTCTTTGAAGTCCCTGAAGCCCAGTTGCCTTTGATTTGAACCCTTTCTTGGATAACTATGACCTGGATGATTGAGAACCTTCAGAGACATTAAACCTTTGGATCTCAAAACCAATGGGACTGTTGGGACAATGACAAATGATTCCTTGCAATTGGGTCTGGGAGTGCAATTCTGTGGTCACTTGTCATTACGCAAATAAGTTCAGTTGCATCTAGAAATCGCCTGCTTCTCTAGCTGGTTCAAAAAAGCACAGTAATTGGAACACAGAAGGCGTAAACCATGAATAGACATGTTGGCTCCTGAATTGGGACCTTGGTCAGCTGAGGAATGTTAACACTGTGTTGCTTTTTGTCAAGTTAGAGTGGATACAGTCACTTCAGTGCCTTCATCCAGTGCTCAACCCAGAAATGTTATTTGACTTATTTGAGAAATGGAAATTCCAACTCCCTACCTACATTTATGACAGGGGCGTAAAAGGGTTGGCTTGCTTGCTTGAAGTCACAATTGTTTCAAATTAAGTGTTTAAAGCATGTTTTTTGTATGTATGTGTATTATAAGTTGCTTTGTTACTGCAGTATAGATTTACTTAAAAAAACAACAACATTATAACATGTATTATAGCCAGATATTGAAATGTTATTGTAACTACAATTCAGTTACTGTAGGTCAAATGATATAATAATTCAAATAAAGCATTAAACATGTCTGCGTGTCTATGCATTTGCGTTGCTTACATGCATGTGTGTGTGTGTGTGTGTGTGTGTGTGTGTGTGTGTGTAGGATGAACAGAAGCCTTCATATGTTTAAGCAGCCCAGGTTTCCTCTCTGTCTCTCTCTCAAGCTGTTAGCAGGTTTACGGGCCAGGCGGTGGGTGGCCTAATCACATTATGGCCCAACATGACTGACTGGCGCAGTGCCAAATCAGGGATAAGAAGAAGTTAGATGACCAGAAGTGAGCAGTAGCTGGTCATCGCCAAGGGGGGCGGGGGAGAAAAAGCTGTCCACACATTGACGTACATTAAACAGTTCCTCTGTACCTAAACAAAGTTCTCGCTATAAAATCTTTTTTTTGAGTGGGGGTCTACAGGTCTCCTGACGTTCATGTGAGTTGCCTAGGTGGTCACCACTTCATGTTCACACATTTTTATTTGGTATTATTCTGTAGAGTTTGTAAAAAGGTAAGCCACCCTCTACCACTACTCTAGTGATGACAAAATTAATTTGTACAGTTTTGAGTCCTCAAAAATTCTTTTTCAGCTGGGGAGGATTTGGCTTCTTTTCCTAAAACATTTTGAGTTCACCAGTTGTGAAATCCATGCATTTGAATTGTGTATTTATGGGACAGCATTGTACACAGTACAGTGGACAACCTTCCGCCTGCAACAAGTTCACATTCTTTGTATGTCCCTCCATCTGTATGGGAAAAACTATGTAACACACTCCTACTTGAATGTCGATGCATAGCTCGAGGGTAATTCTACGCAGCCATTATAGAAAGATGTCTGGAGTAGAGCCACCATTTTAGTGAGGCCAGGCATGCCGGAACAAGAAGGGTTAATGGCTGCTGCTTGGGGAGTGGGGGATGGATGGCATTGATTGCTCAGGATGTTGACATCACTTCTCCAATTTGATAGTGGAGCTGTTATTAGATGAAGAAGCTTGTTCTTAATAAAAGCATCATGTGATTTGCCTTCACTCTTTCAGTAGGAGGCTGAGTGGGCTCAAATAGCAGCCATTGAGCTCGGGATGTACTCATTGTGTTAGACTCACTTTGGGAATCATCTCAAGATAATGAAAGCAGGGGAAAAACTGGATTGAATAAATTTCCACAATAGCTAACACACTATTGTGTAGGCATCGTTGACTCTTGCTGGAGGACTCTGACTGGTGGGATGGTAGAAAAACAAGTGACAATACCTCAAGTAGGCCTGAAAACAGTTGTTTTGCAGCCTGCCTGTTTAATCCTGCAGACCAAATAAGGCCTAATGAAGAGAGGCCCGTGCCACATTAGAGCCCTGTTAGCCCTGAGCCATAACCCTAACCCCTGTCTTCCCGCTCTGAGCTACTGTCATGGCTCTCTGTGTCCCACCCTACACTGCTCTACACTGCAGACCCAGTCCCCTGGGCCATAGCCATTGAACAGTAGGCAAATCAATAGCCCTGGATGTGCAAACACAAGGGAAGTCCCCAGCCCCCTCCGGACGCAATCTCACACAACACGCCAATACTCATCATCCTCAGTCATCTACAGCCATGCAAGGGAAACTGAGATGAGGGCAGGATCACAGCTCCCAGGGTGATCTAACCCCTTCCCCAACACCCCAACTTTGACTAACACAGTGAAAGTTTCCATAGGAAACCCTAATCATATTGCAGTTATCTACAAAAAAGAAACGGTGTAAACAGACACCCTTTGTCCTCAATGAAAACCAAATAAATGCACACACAAGCAAAATCCCTATAGCAACCCTAGCTAGTAAACCAAGGGTAACAAAATGCCACTGTGCTCTCACTGAGAGCAGTGCCAGCATACAGACACAGGAGGGAGGGTGACTAGTGAAATTCACCGACATTCCTGTACACCAGTAACAGGACCTCACAATAACAGTAGAGCCCCTCTCATCCCACAGGTACTCTTAACATCTCATTCTCGGACTAATCTTTTTTAGCCAAATTGCTGCCTGTCAAAACAGTTCAGCAAGGGAAATCTCTTAAACAGACACAGAGGCAGTAATTTAATCACAATCAAGGCCTCCAGCAGAAAACTGGATCGCAGCCAACAATAGTGATAAATGGCGAGTAGCAAGAAAAGAGGCTACAAGTGCTTGCAAACTTGCACATTTTGTACATTTGACTAGAAAAGCAATTCAACGTTTTCTAAAATCTGACTAAAATGTACTGTATTGACCAAAGATAGATCTAAAGATAACTTTATAGGTATTTGCATTGTACACTTATTTGTAAAGAGAACTGGATTCCTGTTTCCTCAGCTACTGGAGGATAAGAGCCCTGATGCCTTAAGTTTAAGTCTTTCGAGGAAAGCGAATCTGCTTCCTCTCAGCATGCCTGTAAAAACGAGCATTGTGGGGGGCAGCAATCTCTAATCCAAATCAAATAATTGGGGCCTTGATCCCACAGCGGGACTCCGGGAATCATTTATAGTGGCTCTTGCCGTGGGGAGGGGTTGATGGGTGAGGGGCGGTGCATTGGGAGTTGGGCTGAGCGGACGGCATTCTTTTTCTGCTAACTACTGTAAAAGATCTCAAGCTGCCCGTACGTTGCCACCAACAAAGGCTCTGGCTAATGGTAATTCCATGTGCGACGAGAGGCAAGTAAATCTCACTGCCACCCGGGAACATATGGTAAAGATCCTACTTACAAACAGATACACTACTGGTTCTCTGCTCTCATTAAGAATTATAATGGAGAATAAAAAAGGTCACATATCACATGAGAGCAGGCCAGCAGCAGAGAACAGGACCCAGGGGCATGCCTGCCTCAGAGTGTCCGGTCATGTTTGTAGCTGGAAGAGATTTCTAGCTTTTGAGGGGAACAGACAAAGTGGCAGGGACAAGGGGCTAAACGTCCAGGGCAGAACGTGTTGCTACCTGCCCCGGCCTCAGCACCTCTAAACAGGCCACTGAAAAACAGGCCTTCAGGCAAGACCACCCCTCCCTCCATTAATCACTCCAATTACAAAGCTGAAAAAGAGAAAGAAAAGAAAGAAAGAGAGGGGGGGTGGGGGGGGTGACCGATAGAAAGACAGAATGAAAATAGACAGGCAGGCAGACACACGCAGAAGAAAAACTGATTAACATGCTTTTTTCACCTCATCCAATTTCACACCACAAGAGATAGAGAGAGAGAAAGAGAGAGAGAATGAGAGAGAGAGATGAGAGAGAGAGAGAGAGAGAGAGAGAGAGAGAGAGAGAGAGAGAGAGAGAGAGAGAGAGAGACAGAGAGAGAGAGACAGAGAGACAGAGAGAGAGACAGAGAGACAGAGAGACAGAGAGAGAGACAGAGAGACAGAGAGAGAGACAGAGACCAACAAGAAAGACCTGTCTGAAAGAAAGGGGTGGATCTGCATATTTAGTTCCTGGGTAAACATGTCTGTTAGTGACCAGCAAGTCTGGTTTGCCAAATATACTGACTGCATTTGTTCAGCTCCAGCCCTTTCACCAAGACACCACATTCCACAGGCAGAGGCCCCATCCCCCATTACACTAGCTGGCCCCTTTCGCTGCCTCACACAAATGCAACGTTTATAGGCTGATGTGGCCAGAAGTTCACACTCATTGGTTCAAAGACCCTTTCACAGGCAGAGCAAACATTTTAGTGAATCACATCTGTGCCACCACATACAGTACTCCATTAGTTAACCCTTTCCCGTAGTGTTTAAGGCCCATAAGAAACTATGCACAGACTTGAATGGGGGCCCCCTTGGTAACCCCTCACGGATAATTTAATTTGAAGCTATTAGTTTTTCTCTGCGAAGTGTACAGTGACAGATATTAAATTGTCTCAAATATGCAAAGCTATCATTTCACAAAGACACAAATTCATGTTCTCGCAGCACATTAAGGCTAAAATAATTGTACAATAAAACCATTTTTGGGGCCCCTTGTAATCAATGCCACTTTGAGCAAGAAGCTATACTGCTGCATTAAGGTCAAAGCAGCTATTAGCCGTTTCTTCTGGGTTAAAAGCTTTGGCTAAAAATACCTTGCATATCTCACATCTTTCAAAGAGCAAGCATCCACTTCACCCCCATGCTAATGGCAGCTGGAGACATCACATAGACCTGATAGGCCTTTATATACATTCTCATTATACTGACAGCGCCGGGAACTCGATACATTCCCAATCAACAAAAAAAATTCACTGCTATTAGGACACATCACATCTCATTACATATGAAATGACAGAGGGCACAACGCCTGTAGTCAGATGGGCAATTTACTTCTTTGTTTGGCGTATGGTGGAGGGGGTCAGGCCCATTATTCCCAGGGTTTCTTCCATCAGAGAAGTTAGTGTTATGACTATCTCTCTGAATCTGCAGTATCAAATGTTGAAGCCATAAGCGCAACTCACAACTTTCTGCAGAGTCTAATCGATAGGGAGCTATTTCTCTGCTCAGAGCCAAAGATATCTGTTTCCTCTCAGCTAGCGTTAAGTGTGCAGGGGCATTCCACCTCTGACAGACCTGTACCCCCTAGGGACCCGGGCTAGGATGATGCAGCCTGTCACGCATCTGGAGCTCATCTCCAGGGGCCAACAAGCCACTACATCTCTACTGGACACTCAAAAGACAACCAAACTCACGGTTAGTGTGGAAATTATTAATCCAAAATTTAAGAAAGCAAAACATTCAGTGTCATTGCTGTGGTAGGTGTGCAACCATTATGAAGCTAATTTCCAGACAGCTAGCTAGACTATCTGTCTGATCTCAGTTTTCTGTTGCAGGACTCAAACAACTTTTGAACGTGCACATGTCCCACCAGAGCAAGTTTTTCTCCCATCCCGGAATGTTGTGTGGACGAGCCAGACCTTCCTCAGGAGAACTGTGGAGGAAGGTCTGGCAATGCGAGACTAATCATAAACATTTATATTCACATACATATAGTCTACCTTTAGTCTACCTAACCAAGTTTACAAACACAGATCCACAAGTGGAGTGGGGTCCATAAGAGTGTTTCTGCATAAGCGGTTTTGAGAAAAAATATTTGGCAGGTAAATTATTATGCTTAGTCAAACTAGATATTTCAATTGTTGACGGCCTCAAGACACTGAACCTAATGAAATGCTTGCTCTCAATTTATGCTGCAGTTCAGTCCATTCACAAACATCACAAGAGTAGTATATATGATCAGATAACACTGTAAGGATTCTCATAGGGAAATTGGGTTGCTGCAGCAGCAGGGAATAGGATATAGATAGTACTGAATGCAGTATTGTTGCTAGGCACGCGTCTTGCATCTCTCACATTAAAATCCGAAAGGGACGCAGTGAGCTCACTATCCATGCGTAAAGAGCATGCTGCCTTTTTTTCCCCTGATAGTGCTACATTGTGAACAACAAATATGTTGAAATCTTAGAAATAAACAAAATAAACCTCAAAACTGCAAAAGAAACGTACACACAGTTCTTATTAAACCTCCTTGACAACACCCACACAAAAAGGTCCCCAAGAGGTAACGAAAACGAGAGAGCACACACACGAACGCTAGACCCGAGATGCTCTCCGTCTCCCACCTGCAGCTTCAGTCTGAACAAAGCACCATGTTGGTGTGCTGCAGTGTCCAGTCTGAAATCCTCCCACTGCCTGCAATCTACAGAAGGTAAATGCACGTGGGTGCATTTTTAACACCATCAATTTCATGACATTTCTAGACTTTGCGATGCTAATCCTGTTAGCATGTTACCGACAGGTAACACCGTACTTCACAGTATCACTTCAGTTAATTATAATACTGTCCCTTAGCTCTTGTTCATTCCTCTTCTGTTGCTCCGCTGTACATAAGACCACGGGAGGCGTAGGCAAGCTTTTATTGAACTTTAATGTAGCAGCTTCTCAGGTTACACAAAACATGTCAGTCTACTCCCCCGCTAATAATATTTATTTCCTCGAACTCTTTCTCCATCCCTTTTTCCTTTAACCTTCTCACCAATTCCCCAACATTGGCAAAAAAAAGGACCCACTCAAATGACCACCTGTGATGTCACTCATTACCAAACCTATCACTGTGAATGTAATATAACAGCAGCAAAAGCACACACTGTGAATAGTAAAAGCATCATCAATAAGACATACAGGGTTTCCATGACAGTATTACAGGTAAGCAGATGTTTGCAGAGTACATTTACTCATCCTTATTTAACTCATTATTAAATTTAGCTCCTGCGGTGCCCAGCTAGCCTATATGTCATTATTGTTTCAACCGAAAACTGTAAAGAGCTTGCTTCCGAATCCTCAATAAAGCACAAGTACCTCTATTTCATGATCTAACTTGCCTTCATTTTTATATGTACACTCACGCATTTCATTTTGTTAAAATGTTCTCTCAACAGACAAAAAAAATGCTCTGACCACACATCCTACCTATGCTGAAAATGTGGAACTTCCTCAGGTTTTCTAATCACATTTGACCAGATGGCTGGCTAATCAAGGCTGGCTCTACTGGGGGTTGGGGCATCCCAAATCTGCCACAAACATTATTGAACCATGTTCCACATTAATATGCTGATTAGGGACGTCACAATTTTGATCATAAATCGAAATTGGTCTAAATCATCTGTGATTCCCCCCAGTATTTTCTTCTCGCTCCACGCCGGCCTACTGCCGCATGTCCGGAAAAAAACGACAACAGACACAGCGTAGCTTACCGGCTGGTAGCGTGCAGCTAAAGACACGGACAAGATTATATTTCTGTTGTCAAATAAAGTGCAAGTGAAAAAGTCTGCACTCTACGCTTCATCACACTAAATGATACCAAACAATGAAGTAGCATTTATGATACCTTCCTCATACTACAACATTTAGTTCTTATAATAACCTACATTCACTGTAATCCCTGTTAATAATTCAATTTTCTGTGCCACTCTTTAATCATTTACTAACGTGGCTTTTGAAATTATTGACTGCAGTTGACATGGTCCATAGTACTTTTCAGTGTGATTGTCTATTAACCAGATAAGCAATAGGTCAGATCCCGATGTGTATTTTTTTTTTTTCATCTGAAATGATTCAAAGTGATGAATCCAGCAATTTGTGTGCTACTGGAAACCATGCAAACATTAATCTAAAAAGGGTCTGACATTCACCTTTCTAATTGCAAAATCAAATATGTTACGTCTATAAAGCTAAATACTATTTGTTTTAGCTTGATTAACATACCAACACATATATCACATAATTAAGAGATGGAACATTTTGGATTTTTCCAGAACATTTATCAAAAGCATAGCAATCCAAGCACTCAGCATGTGATCTGCAAAAGATATTTTGTCCAAAAGAAGAGAAAATCGTATTATGTTAATATTTTTCAACAAAACTCTGCGAATGAATTACTAGATTACAAACAGGACTTTGCTCATGCTAGTAGGAATCTTTTTTCCCCCTCCTATATGAAGCTATAGTATACACTAGCACAACATTTAGGATTACTAGCCAGTGGCTTTGATAGACATGCTGCTTATTGTTGGTTTCTTGTGATGATTGTCATTCAGGAAGTGAGCAGCTTTGTAGGATGTACAGTCCTGAATGTAGAATGTAAATGTAGGAAGCTGAGCTGTGAACACATTGCTTTCAGTGTAATGTGACGTTTCCTGGGCAGCAGCCAGGGCCTTTTTTTTTTTTCTTCCTTCCTCCTCTGCTGGTAGCTCCCTCTTACAAGCATATGATTACTCTCGATTTGTGTTTGAAGACTTGGCAGCCAAACAACCCGGCCACATGCTATTATAAACTACATGGGATTTTGGCAGGCAGTGCACTGACTGTGCAGACGGAAAAGTATGCAGGCTATAGTGAAAGAAAAGCCTGCTGTACTTCTTTCACCTCCTTCTCTGCTGTGTTTACCCAAGGGCCATGACACAGTGTCCCAGTTAGCACCTACAGGCCCCTGACACCAGCCTGGAGCTCAGCCAAAACAGTGGTAGAAGACAGCCAAGAAAGGCACTAACAATAAACAACTCACACTCCTCACCACCACACCTCCTCACTGCCTGACCCAAAGACACCATATCTTTGGTCTGCAACTGCAGTTTGTCAGTTGGAGAAAGTTGTGGCTGCTTTAAATCCTCAATAGGAGACAGCCTACACTTTGACTGGAAACTATTTTTGAATCGCCTGCTGTCTAGTAGGTGTTTGGATTGGGTAGATCAGGGCATTTCAATTGATCAATATCAGCAATATAAAAAGGCCAATCCATATCCAATCTGCACTTCATTAAAACACTAGAGCCTTAACTTAAATTACATCCACAAAATGTTGTTTACATGGGGAAATCACTTGTGTCCTAGCATTGTCATGGTGTGGATCTCCGTCAGTTCAAAAACACTCAGAAACCAGCTTTCAGTACCAAAATCCAGGTTTCGTGTTGACACTAGAATCGAAAGTAATTAAACAATACCACTAAGCTCTAATCCGCAGTGACTGATGACAGTATCAGAAGACTTTTAATGATTTTATTGTTGCAAAATATTTGTGTCAAATACTTAAAAAGAGGATGGTTACACTTAAATAGTTTCTTGAAATGGCTTCATGCTGGAAAACTCAAAACTATGTTTTTTTTACATTTTAAGTGGAAAATCTAAATCCCTTTATATACCAATTACATGCAACCCATGAACCATGTGAGCAGTGGTGCAAAGACAGACCAACAAGAGAAAACACACAGTATGTACAGTATGAGACCATACTTCTGTACCGTACATGGTACAAGGACAACAAGACCTTGCATACTGTGCCAAGGGTCACCGCAACACACAATGTGAACAGTAGTCTATATACAGTACATGTGTACTGTATACATCACTATATAAAGTCGGCCTATATAAAACTCAGGGAGACTTTGCTGAACAGTGTTATATGACCTTGGCTCCACTTCCCTGCAGCTGCCAAAGGGGTTGGTGGATGTCTTTGTTTCATTTGGCTATTCCCCTCTCTGTTTGCCTTCATTAAAGAGCAGGTGTTGAAATATGCTGAGTGGGAGTGGTTGTAAAGGACGAATGGAACCAGCGGTGTGGGGAGGGGAGAGGGGGGGGGGGGGGGGGATTGTGGTTTCACTACCAACTGATCAAATTACAGCAGGCATCAGTAGCTCAGTTTCCATCAGAAGCAGGGAAGTCAATCTTCCAGGGTCAATTTGGGGAAAAAGTGTGACAACTGTAATGGACGTGCAACATTTGCATTTAAATGTGAGAACTTTTTTTGCCTTTCAATACAATTAAATGGAGACGAGCACTAACCCTAACCACAGTGACAATGTGCATGAGGGCAGTCATTTGCATGATGTTACAGGAGCGATTACTTCAGCAAAAAGGCTTGTGCTCTTTACAACTACACTTGGCAAAGTGAGATTAAAATTGGTTCTGCTGAAAAAGCACAACATAATTCTTTGTGTCGTAAAGACATTTCTGTTATTCAAGGGACTAGTGCAAGTAATGTGGGATCTGAATGGAGGTGTGGGACACTCACACTTCAGGGGCCCAATGTCCACAATGCAAATCACTAACGCATATAAATAACAGCCACAAAGGAAATGAGCATTTCGACATCGTAACAGCTGTGTTTTCTATCTCCATGAAGGAACGAGGAATGTCCAAATACGATCTACGACAGAATAACAATTGCCACTTGTACATTTATAAAATTAAGACCAGTAAAAATTTGTATTTGATATTTAATGTTGGATATCCCTTTGAAGGGGCATGCTGCTAGAAAAACTGTGTTTCTTCTGCAAATACTTTGAAACACAGGTTGCCAAATGTTTTTTGACCATGGGACTACAGAGCTCGATTTAAAATAAGTTTGGTCCAAGTATTCTCCATCTAGGGTATTAGTGTGGCACATATTTCACCCAAATTAACAGTGTAGAGTAAAAAATGTAACTAATGATGTAAAGCATTTCTCGTTTTGATGGAGAGCACAGTAGGATGCTCTCAAGGACACAGGACGATTAATACATGAATGAATAACCTAACACAATCTAGATCCAGTAGTCTTGTGTGCTCGAAACTGGTGATGGACATCCAAATCAGTATTTGAATGAATGAATTCGAAAAAGTTTGGCGGACTTTGCGAGACAGCTTCGATGAAGCTTTGAATATAGTTGCATATTTCTCACCGAAACCCCAAAAATGATATTCGAGATGGCCCTAGATAGCAGGATCATCATAACGGACTAGATACTGCCAATTAGTGCTGTGTTTGACCAGGTCATGGTGTGGCGTAAGTGAGTGGACAACAAGAGAAGCCTCCTCCCGTCTGTCAGCAGCAGATGTGCCCTTTGGGACTCAGACAGATAAAAAAATAAAATAAAAGTGTCTCTGCCTGCACCAGCGGGCCCTCCCACTCAGCTCCTCCCATTCAGGCCCTTTGGCTTTTTTTTTCTTTTACAGCCCCTGCGACACTGAGTGAAATGAATTGAAAGATCACCAATCAGGGGCCGACTACAACACGGACATGCACCCACCCACCCCCATCAAACCCCCTGTCTCTTGTTGGGAGCCCCCGGTGGGAATGTTCACTGTTTGAAGAGTTAACTCTTTAATTCCGTCTGGAATGTTTCCTCTGGGTGGGGCAGTGTAGTGTGCTGAGCCAGACCACTAACCCCTCTTCTCCTTCCCCAGTATCTCCTACCCCCTCTCCCTCCCCCCTTCATCTCCCTACTAAATTCAATACCTCTATTTCTGGGCAGGGCAAATCGTCCACACGTGGCTGTTAAGAGCAGGTCAGCACAAACTGTAGCTTGGTCTATGCCAGCCCGATTACACTTAACACTCTAAAATCAGATCAAACTGAAACTAGCATTTGCATGTGAAAAATGTCCCACCAACACTGACATTTTAAGGTCATTTAACAGATGTTTGCCATCCACACTAATGTACCAAAAAATAGAAAGTTGTGAAAATCTCAGTTGAGCAGGTAACTTGAGCACATGACAAGTGGCATCAAAAAGAAGTTAGCATTGGCACAGGTGATACTGGAGATTTTCAGTTCATCCAGATTCATATTTGGTGGCTGTTAAAAATATCACCATCTTATGTTTTTTTAAAACAATTGTATCATAATGTGGTCCTTGCCGTACACAGCTCACAGGCTGGGCTATTTGGATAATACTGTGATAATTAACTTTAAAGATTTGAAGAACAAAATTGCATTACTTCACTTCACATTAGGCCTGCCACGGTAGTCAGTGTTATGGGTGTTACACAGTGTTCCAGCATACATGCAGTGTATACACTGATTAGCCTACATTACTTGCCCACTGCCGTTTAACTTTAAAACTTTTCACTGCGCAGCGAAAGCTTGACCAGAGAGGTTCTCCAGATATTGAGCATCATCAACGAATATCTTTTCTTGTAAAATGTTTGGTTTAATCAATAACACCAGTGTTGTCAAAAATTCTTTAACAGGAGGGGAAATGTCCTCACTGTGGCATCCCTATTTCATGTGTGACTATTTTTAAATACAACAGACAATTCAAATTAAATTAAATGTTCCAATATTGCCTATACGTTAGGCCTGCACGATATTGGAAAAAACTTACATTGCGATATTTCTTTCCCCTGCGATATATATTGCAATATGAAAAAAAGACTAATAAAAGGACATAAATAGCCCTATTTAGAAATACTACATCATTCTCAACTACTGGGGTGATTTTGTAGGGGAGAGCATCTACAAAGAAAATAAAAAGGAAAAAGGAAATTTTCTTATGTGAACCAGTCTTTGTTGAACTTTAATGCTTTACAAAAACTAAAGCAAGTAAGCGCTGTGATTACTCTTCTGAAGTGATTTTGGAGAAGGAAATTAGGAAGAAATACACTGGTTGACTAACATGACATTGTATTCATATAATATCAATCCGGCTAAAATGAATGATATTACTAATGCATGCATGTTGCTTCCTCTAAATCTCAGGTTGTGGTCGACTAGCGGGGCCTGCTTTGGTTGTTTGATAAATTGATTAAAATGTATCATGATTGTTGGTTTGCTGTGCATGCAGAGCCTGCATGTCACACTCTTCAACAAACTGTGTATCCAAGAGCACATAAATCAGTGTAAATGACGTTATATCAGAAACAGACTGCTGTTGTAAATTAGTGTTACGTTTCCAGCGTCGCAGCTCCGAACCATAACGTTAGTTGGGACAGACGCCTTGTTTCTTTAGGCTAACTATGTTAGCTTTAGCCTGGCTGGTAGCAGCTTTCTACGGTGACAAATGGCCGGGATATGTCGTGATTACGTTGCATTAATCAGGTGATTTAGTTTGTCTTTGCAGCGAACATAAAACACTGACTACTGTAGCTTCACTACCCATGGAAAAGCATGTGCATCACTGTGTCAGCGGCAGCTGCCGCTTACGGTACTTTTCTACACACGGGAGAGCCTCACTTCCCGTAACACCCCCCCCAGTCGGACTAACGCTACGTCACATGACCACCTGTCTTAAAGGGGAAGGTTAGGCCGGTAACAATCATGGAAAAAGAGAACGGTGAAAGTTTACTTTTTAATCAAGCAGCAAAGAAGTTGTAGCGTCAACATCGCAACGTCCTGCGATGTGACTATCGCGCATGCGCACATCGCGCTGTAGACGATGAAACAAAATATCGTGCAGCCCTACTATACGTCAACTCTACTGGAAACTGGAAGAGCAAAATATAATTAGGCATCATTAATGTTGCCTTTATTTGTTTCCATACTGACACGAGTTCAACCATAGCCATACCAGTCGGGCTACATTAAGCACTGAGTAGCATCAATCAGAAAAATCCAAGCAGCCAAGGCCTACGGTTAATGAGGCAAAGCAAGGTTCACACAGCATTGAACTACAAACATAAACTGAAAGATTCCCCAGAGAAACCACATAAATGAATGTGTAAACACTACACCTCACTGCTGTCTGTTCACAATGCTACCAAAAACCAACTTTGGGAAAAGAGTGTTTTGATAGTTTTAACACTAAATAGAAAGACATGCTAAAGTAAAATGTTTTTTATTCATTTATCTTTTTAATAGGCCTGAATATACCAGGAATATATCTTAAAAACACATTTTCAAAATGAATTGAAGTGCTTGAGGCACAAACCGTAATGCAATACAACAAATAAAATATAACTATTTTTTAACAGTGAGCACACAAATTCATTTGGAGTTGTTCTGATTGACATGAAAACAGAAATAGACAAAGAATGGGCAGGTCAACCAAAATGTTGAGGGGAATTTCACCCCAGTGAGCTAAAAATAGTTCAAATCAGAGGTTTTTAGCCAGCCTAATCTGTATTTAGATCAATGTTAGCTAATGTAGAATGTAAGGGGGAAAAGCTTATTTGTAAATCAGGTTAACCATTTAGTGTCCAAGCCATTCATCACAAATGCCATTAGTAATATTGTTTTGTACTCATGAAGTCATCCAGATGACAGAAAACATGGTGAGGAATTAAAGCGATTCACATTCACAAAAAGAAATGAAGAACATTTGAAAAAAAAAAAAAAGTGTTAAGAAATTGGGTAATTGTATATTCCTCGACACATAAGGTCAAGGGACCCCATTCCTTTTATAGTCTTGGTGCTCAAAAATCCTCAAATGTGGGAACCACTGAACTGTTCTGAACTGAAACAAAAGCTTGAAAATGGGAAATCAAAGAATGTTTTGATACTTACACTGTGCTAAACAATAACTCATGTACTGACTTTTTCTACAGATATTTTGAGTTGGTCCTTCACTGCTAATTTACATCTGAAACAATGTATAGGCTACATTTTGTTATGAATGCATTGTTGTCAGTGTGACAGAGAAGTGAACAGTCAGTGTTAAGGTTTTCAGCTCCCTGTGTAAGTTTGAGCATTGCAAATGAGACATATACATGCAGGTTTCACACATTACAGTCACGCTTCTTGTTTTGAACAAGCCACTGTAACATGTTGTATAGGACCTCAGCCTTCCTCGTCGTTTCTCATCTGAATTACCTCCATTTGCAGGCGCTTTGTACAAATAGGGGTCAGATGGTAATTCCAGCCTTATTACATCAGCCTAATAGGACGTCCAGTAAACAGAACTAGACGTAAGTACACCATTTAAAACCCACTGACAGTTATGGCATGCGAGACAACAGCATAACATTCAGAAAGCAGAAACCAGGTCAGGTTGGCATATGCAGCATGCACATCAGGCACTGAGGGCTCCTAGCTCCCACCGTGAAACTACTGAGAGACATGGTGATACTGTTGTACATTTCTCACACATTCAGTGGCCTTCAACACTGCAGCTGATTCACTGGTTCACCCGGGTAGATGTGTTCCACATTCCACTGTCAAAATGAAAACCTGAGTCCCATCTGCTAAATAGTATGCCCTCCGCATTTATCATAAATGAACCATAAACGAGGCACACAAACATTCCTGCCTCTAAAAGCTCACACACAATCCTTATTGATCTCTGTGCTGCAGCCGTGCAGCTCCTCACTTCCTGGCTGATGTGTTGCTGGGGCAACAGCTAAATTATGCAACAGCGCTGGATCAACAGACAGGCTTCAGTGCTTGAGCAGCAGAAGCAGGGCTCACGGGTGGCAAATGATGGCAGTGCTCAGCCGTGACAGATGCACAGTTAACCCCAGGAACCACATTTGGACCACTGTTGACTGTTGGCCCTTTCTTTGCGTCAAATGAATCCCTGACCTAAGTTGTAGACTAGGTGTGCCTTCCTCTGTTCTGCCTAGGCAAATGAGGGTAGGGCTGAAACTCGAGTAATTTGATTACTTAAAATCATTAATGCAAATTATTTGCATTGAAGCTTCATTTAATCCATAAAACTATATACAGACCACTGGGTTGTGTGTCAATCAGTGTATTTACATGCAGTTTAAAAAAACAATTATATTTTGGTTAAAGCAATACCCCGATTTCTCAAACGCCATTTTATCCTGGTTTGCAGCATTTCCGATCCAAATGTCAAGAAAAATCTAACGGGCTGTAGGGGCTAATTATCCAGCCTCTTGTAATTAAGCCTGCTAAAAACATTAACTTGTAAAATCTAAATGAACTAAGCTAACGTTGTTGGCTGTTAGTCTATGTGACATAATGAAAAAGAGAACCACATTGTGCAATGTTGAGTATTTGTAATATAACTTTCTTCATTGAATCTTGGGATATCATTAAACACCCCAATTAGAAACATTCAAATGTGGTCACTAATCTCTCAACTTGAGACCTAGTTTCACACCTGACAAGCACTCCTTAAAGTTGTTATTCAGCCCTGCTATGTGATGAGAGAAGAACTCATATTGGTTTCTGTCTTGTAGCTTTGTGTTGTCACTCTCCCTCTGTGATCACAGCATTACAAATCTAGACATGCTCTGCTCACTACCTCAACTTTGTCTCATTTGTCTAGACTGGGTAAACCCAGCCCGATCTGCCGGCGTTTTGATTTCTCCCTGCAGCCTTTATCTATCCTGCTTCTGTTACAATTTTGCGGGGACCAATCACAAACTGGCTTATCCTGGCGCGCTATTGGCGGGTTTACCACGATGACAATATAGAGAAGCGACCAAGCAGCTTCTTGTTTACATTCAACAAGGCGGCCACCGAAGCGCAACAACCCGTTGATGCTGCTGTCGCTGCTATGTCACCTGGATCGTTGGTCTGATTGGTTGAAGGACTATCCAATTGTGTACAGAGTCATTTGAGCTATGCCTGTTGATAACGGCTCTTGTGCAGTAGAAAATACAGAGCAGACTCCGCAGACTAATGTTCAAAGATAATAAACTAATGTTTAAAAGATTGAGCTAGGTCTGGTGATAGCTAGACTATCATTTGTCAGAAGACAGAATGGCACAGGAAGAAACAGCACGTGAACATAAAACTTGTAAACCTGTGGAATGAAAAGCCACTGCATTGTGCTCTCGGTTACAACACCCGGCCAATCTGACTGAAGCGCTGTCACCACCAACACATTGGGACATAAGACACAATCTGCTGTTCTGCAGGCATGATTAAAACTATTAATCACAGAGGGATTATCGCAAGGAATAGAGGGGTCTATGGACGTGTGTGTGTGTGTGTGTGTGTGTGTATGAGAGCCGGAGGGTGGTGGTGGGGTGGGGTGGGGGGGGGGGTGGGCTTACAGGGGTCATGCAGCCTCTGTCCCACTGCGGTGGAGGCCAGAGTGCTGAAGCCGGCCGGCTGCCCACCCTGGCTCTCTCTCCACGCGACGCCTTTGTCCATCCCCTTGTTTGACAAGTATTTACTCTGCTGTTTAGGACAGGGCTGAGGTCACCACACATACATCACTGACACGAAAACACTGGCTACCCATGTCTGGCCACCCCCATCTGACCTGTACAGGCCCTCAACATTCATATACACTAAAAACACTTAGGAGTACAGGACTACAAGACAGATTAATCAAATGGTTGTCAGTCAAGTGTTTAAGATGCTGGCAATTTACATACAACTAAACATTACCTTGTTACAGGGATATGTAATGTTTGTTCTTATTCTGCAGTGTGACACTCACGTTCCACCCATTGTTTAGGAGCTACAGTACGGCTTCTAAAAAAAAAAATCATTATATGTTGCTTGAAATGTTGATGAACTAGCAAAGGGACATTATTATCCTGCTGGACTCTGCTCTGGATGAAATCAGAAGCCAAACTTTTTATACAGGATCTGAAATCTGTCTCAAGAGCGTGGTAGTATCTCTGTCAGACTGGTCACTCACAGCATTCGCACACAGGGTGCTTTGGGTAAAAGCCTCCACCTAATGGTACTGGCTACATTTAAATGTTAATGTAAATTGTCTTCAATACACTTGTCCATTCTAGCTAGCCATCCGATCTCTCATCTGTCACTGCTTTTAGAACATAATAAAATGTGCTCTCTACATTATTATAGGGGGGCGGTATTTGCAGCATCTGCCAGACTTGTCTCTGGCCTCTCAAAGACAATGACATAAAACAAAAACAAAAAAACAGTTCCCCTGCCTCCACTGCCCCCCTCCCCCTAAAGTGGCGCAACCTGAAACTGCCTGAAGAGATGAGCCGTCATTAAATACTGCAGAGCTGACATAATGACAGGAAAGATAAAAGAGAGGAAACAAAAAAAGGCCAGACCAATTCTCGTCCCATAATGCCTCCCCCAACCCCCAGGCTCTCCTAATAAAAGACACAGAGCCACAGACAGAGCACTGGTCAGCTGCAACTGTGCTGCTGTGATCTTCTGTTCTGACACATTCACACAAAGTCTGGCCATCTCGCGGCATAATACTACTTACTCCACTTTTTCAGCAGCCCAAACAATGCAATGATACTCCATTTCATACAATATGCATGTGATCTTTGATATCATCTCAAGCAGATCCCTGTGAGGACAGAGGCTCTAGATGATATACAGTAAGTAATAATAAAAATAAGACTACTACTGCTCCTCATCCCACCTCTATATTACTGCTTTCCCTAAATATAGAAATGTGGTCTAGAGAAGCACCTTCAAAAGACATTTGCCTTTAAATAGCCAGTAATAAAATCCAGACACATGATAAGCCACTGATTAAGCTCAGATATGTCCTCTGACACTGCCCACTCTTGTGCAACTCAGGCTTTTTATATCACCCACATGCTGCTGAGCTCTCTCATACCTGCTATGACACAAGCTATGATGCTAAACAGCATGTAGCTCGGCTTGGTTCCCAGTTCAGTGGTTCCCACAGACTCACAGTCTATTTGTGGTTGGGGGACCAATGTGATTGGTTTCTTATGTCACCCTTTTTTCTCAAACTTTTTTCCAGTTTCAAATTTAATTTCTGTCACCGAGCAGAGACAGCGAGGATAGCATGATTTACATGTAATCTGGAGAGTCTTCTGGACCCACAGCACGCTGCTCCGAAGCCTGGCATCACCACAGTATTTTAAGTTAAGTCTGTTTCTCTCTGCCGTTTTCTCATAGAACCGGCTTGGTTAAAGCTAACTTAATTGAAGTGGTCCGCTTTAACAAGTGGTAACATAAGCTAATGTCAGCTATCGTAGCTAATATTAGCCAAAGAAGTTATAATAATATGAGGCGACAATGATGTTCCTTTTTGCCCAACAGTCACAAGAGGGCTCACTTACAGCGCAGCCGCATTTTGGAATGAATGCCGCCCTGATTAATAGTAAAGTAAATTTAAATAATAAATAAATAAAGTTAAAAACATAAAGCATCAGTTACATGCAGGGTGCGATTAGGATTGGGCATCGCGAACCGATTCCTACTTGGAATCGTTTCAAAAATTCTGATTCCAGTAGAATGGTTTCTTTATTGGAATCGATGAGGATTTGGTTTCAAATCCGATCATTGCTTCCCAATTTTATATGCGCAAGTTTTGGTTTCCGTAGCGACCAGGTGCTTGTTGTGTTGCAGCCTTGGAGCCCAGTAAGCAGCGCTCTAGTGGGGCTTCATTTTACATTGAAAAAGCCCGGTAAAACTGCAACCCACCATTGAATCAAAATAAAACTTTCCTCTTATTTGTGAAAATAGGCATGTGACCCGTTTCAACTCCACCTCTCAAAGAATCGGAATCGAGACTCGATAAGAACCGGAATCGAAAGGAAGAATCGGAATTGAGTTTTTTTGATCATGCACAACAAAACAAAACGTGCAAGAATGAAATCCCCCTTTCAATACCATGGATATAAAGCCACTCGGCCAGGCATGCCAAAACACTTATTTATGAATTTCAATATTCAATGGAAAATAATCTTAGAATGGAATAGCACAACGTGGTGTCAACATAAAACACAGCGCTTTCAAGCCGAGGGGCGGAGTTTACTTTGCAGCGAAAACAAAATACTTTCACCAAGGAAACGCTTCTTCGTTCCTCGGGAGTGTCTTAATCCAAATCCAAATCTTTTTTCCAAACTTAACTAGTCGTTTTGGTGCCTAAACTTAACTGTCAGCGCCGGATGACGCTCACTTTGTCGGGCTTAACTCAACTACCATGGCCCCTGAAAGGGCCGCTATCTGGTTGTGCCTGTACCCAACTCACAGTCTGTGGCTAAACAACTGCTGTTGGTAGCCGGCGTCCCGGAGCTCTGTAGCGGCTAAATACAACCAGCAAATGCCGCTCGGTTTTTATTGTTCTATGACACTATACTGTAGACTGTTCAAGTTACAGCGCAGTTTAAAATACTTCTATTTTAGGTATGTAATTAATATATGGTCTAGGCTATTGGTGAAGTAGATGATCACTTGGAGGGGGGATACATTTTGTCCCCACCGGGGATAAAAATAATTCAGTAGAGGCAGGGATAGGTCGATCAGAAAGGGGGAAATCGCACACGCATGCACCCCCCCCGCCAGACAAATCGCACCCTGGTTACATGTATGTCAATCATGAAGAACCACAAGCTTTTCTGCTCAAATTATCTAAGTAAGAATCCAAAACTAGCTTTTAGGTTTCCCAGTGATCCCGACAGGTAATTATTATTGAACAAATTATATTGAAGACAGACAGAACATTCTGGCTTGGCAAAAATGCAAACATGCTAGCTAATGCTACACAAGTTCTCTCTATATGACCTATGTCATTTACAAACTATAGGCTGTAACGTTGACCTCTATTCCAGTAAGTCAGTTCAGACAAGACATATACATATATACGGTAAAGCCAGTGGCTTACTGCGGTCAAGCAGTCGTGTCGGTAGAGAAGACGGCCGCAGGGCTTTTCCCAGACAGGTCCGAATGTGTTTGTAGGGACAAGGAGGGGCTGAGCGAATCAATGCACTGTGCGCAGCTCTACAATAAAATAGGATTTTACCCATTTTAAATATAAAACAAAATCAATACAACCCACTGCAAATAAATCAATGTATGGAAAACACTGCCATTTTAAAAACCAGTGTTTGGTAACACTGTGCTGAGGCAATATTTACCTTCAAGGGAAAGTGCACTTGGCACACAGCCGAAACTCTTGGGTTGGGGGGGGAGTGTGACAGGTTGCTACTGTGTACAACATCCAAACATCCCACCCACCCAAAATCCTCGTGCTGACCCGGCCAACCACCCACAGTCTCACAGCAGCAGTCCTGCCCTGGCTGACTCCGCTACCTGGATCAGAGCCAAACCAAAGCCTGAGCAAAGAGCCAAGAGGGACAGAAAACGAGAGGGGCACACACACACACACACACACACACACACACACACACACACACACACACACACACACACACACACACACACACACACACACACACACACACACACACACACACACAATGTGAGCGCAGAGGGAGAGAACTAGTGAGTGTGAACACATTGCGCCCCAGCCTGGCCCACAGCCAGGACTTACTTAGGAGGATTTTTAGCCACAAAAGCCAATCGGCGGTCAACCATCCACAGAGATTTGATGCGTCACACAAAGATACTGCTGGAGAGTTTTGTCCCACAATCAAGATCGAGCAGTAGCTCACAGCAGGGTGCTGGGCTGAGAAATCAAAAAGCACTCAACGGGAGAGGGCCCTTACTCCTTTGGGTCTCAGTGAACAGTGTTTTGATTATGCAGCTCTGTATTTGCTCTGTTGCGCTGTTTAAAAAGGGAAAATTAAGAAAAAGTTTAAGGTTAGGATTGGCAGTGCGAAACCTTTAACGATAATGTCCAAAAAGCATTCTAAATAACGTAATCCTGCGTTATTACACATGACAAGAAGCCAGCTTTGTTTTGAGGGGTAATGTTCGGAAGACATTAAGGAATTGAAGATATAAGGGAAAAATGGTGTGGCTAGGAGCCAAGGAAGGACACTAACCTGTCTGAAGTGATCATCAAAGCCCCAGTCGGCCTGTCCGTTAGGAGACGTAGCAGAGCGAGGCCCAGCAGGGGACAGGCCCTCGTCGGGTTCCTGCTTCACTCTAATAGGTGGGGATGCGGCCCTCTGGGGGGCTGACGCAGAGTAACTGCCAAAGGGACGGGCCGGGATGCGGGAGGCACTCTGCTGCAAAGCGAGGGTCTGCTTGCGGAGGAACTCCAGACCACTGGCACTTCCCTCATCATCACTGCCCTCGTCCCCCTCCATCATCTCATTGTCGTCATCCTCATCCCCGGAATCCCGGCCTCTGTCCTCGTCATCCTCTCTTTCTGAGTCCACACTGCTCTGATTGGAGACCCGGGGAGGCAACCCACCACCAGGGACCCCTACAGCCAGGCCTTTGCCCATGAAGCTGGCCCCAGAAGCCCGGGCAGCTGCCAGGATGGCTTGCTGGGCAGCAACCTGCTGAGCATACATGATGTGGGCCTCTCGCAGCTTCCTCTCCTTGCGCTCCATTTCCAGTCGGGCCTGCTGCTGGCGTTGGAGCTGCTCCATTACAGCTTCTAGCTTCATCCCCCCTGTAGAGCTGCTCTGGGGAAAGGCCACACTAGGGTCCTGAGACATGCTGGGCTGTGGGAGGAAGAGAAGGAGTCATGGATGACTATACTAAAATCTAATTCCTACCCCCTTTATCTAATTACAGGAAGAAAAGAGACATGTCACACATGTGTAGGGCAAATACACACTGGAAACGAAGGAGCCTGATTTTTAAATAGGCTAATACAAAAATATGGATAATCCAACCATATAAATTTACATCAGGTCCTTATATTTAAAACTTGCTAAGCTTAACGTTAGACACCAAGTTACAGCAGCCAACCACGAAAGATTATTTGGGTGTACCAGAAGGGGGAAAAAATTGAAAATGTTAGTTATTCACTTTAGGTATTAACTTACTGTGACATATTGTAGGAGTTGTAGGCCTACAGTTTAATTATTTCTCATATTGAAATCCGTTACACGTTTAAACGCCTTCATCAAAGCAAGGGGTGAACAAGTTTCCCCAACTATTGCGTTTTAGTAAAATAGGGGGATGAACTGCTTCCAAATTACGGTCGCATCCAGTAGAAACGTCAGTTTTAAATGAAAAGGATGGTACATTTAAATCCAAACATCTTAATAGAGCACACGACCACCAAAGTGAATAGAAGTCTTTTAAAACTGTTATAAATAACTAAAAAAAACGGTCCACCCTTTCCGCATTTAGCTTAGCTGCCACATCCTCAAAATACGTAGATAACGTAGCTAAGCGTAATAGGGTTTATGATAAATTACTGTAACGTTACAAATAAGCGAAACTAACTTATTAACGTCAGTCATTTTTCTAAAAGCTGTATTAGTGTAAAATAATTTAAAAAGTAACCTACCATATGGTAAAATTAGCTCTAAATTGTTTAGTTCTTTTTCTTTTGGAAAATGTCACGTTAAGCTCGTTGACTCTTTCCCGTGACGTTAAATGAGGCGTTCAAACTGTGTCTTTCGGAGTTTGTTTTCTTAGGTCGTTAACGTAACGTTACAGATCACAGAAATGTAAAGGGACGCCAAGCCGGATCCACGACTTACCATTTGTGCCTTACTACTGCTTGAATTGTCCACCATCCCTCCTTCTTTGGCTTTACCGTCCTTCCCTTGTTTGTGGCACTCGTTCAAACACTTGTAAACACACACACGCGCACGCGCGCACGAGGGCAGCTGTGCATGCACCGTAGATACCGACTGATCCGCCTGCAGAAAGGCGCTATATGCTCTCTTCTGCGCGACCACTCCAAATGTACCTGTGTTTCTGTCTTTCTTTCTTCCCCCTGTGATTTTCTTCTTTAATAGAAAAGGGGACCGACTGGAAAATGGCCCGATCTCATATCTCGGAAAGCGCTGAGGTAACTCCCTTCAGTCGTTTTTTTTTTTCTTCCTCCCCTTCAGTTGACACCCCCCGCATGGCGAACAGCATGTTGGACCCGCCCAGTGAAAGCAACAAGTCTCGCCGCCTTTTCAGTTTCATGACACTCTTATCAAGTTAATTTATTCATATAAATATCTTCATTTGTATAATATAGCATTTAGTAGGCTAAAAAAAAACTATATGTAGATAGGTCAATAAAAAGCCTAAAGCAAACGTATCCTCGATGTGTGTGTGTGTGTGTGTGTGTGTGTGTGTGTGTGTGTGTGTGTGTGTCACCTTGTGAAAAAGTTACACATGGCCTGATGATTATGACGTTTAAATAACAACAATATTACAAAAGCCTCATTGTGAGGGGCCTAATAGTGAAGTGCAGGAGGTATTGCATTGAGAAAGCAGCATAGCTCCATGCTTCCCCCTTGTGGAAACAACGACATATTACCTAATTACACAAGCAATACCGGAAACGATTCTTAATAATTATGGTCACAGTCACAAACATGAAAGTATAGATACGTTTTATTTTAATAATGTAAACCAATAAACAATACAATAAAAAACGATTAGTGTTTACCATCAAAAAATAACTAAGTTATTGCATTTAGCACTCAATAACATTACATTGTCACAATTTTGTATAACAAGCAGATTGTCCCAATAGTTGCATAGTACAGGTGAGTAAAGTGTACTTGCTACTGACCACTGGTGTTAAGTGCAATATTTGTGTACATAAAAACATTATGCAGAGCCAGGGCCGGGGTCAATACACTATCAATTCAGCTGTTACATGTAAAGCATTTACCTCAAGCTCGCATCAAGTGACTCACTTAGTGTAATAGCAGAATCAGCTTTAATTTCTAAATCATCCACATTAGAACAATGGAATGCTGTGTGGAGACAGTGTAGATTTCTCATGTAAATAATATAACATTTTGAACACTAACCATTTTCATTGCAAATGTTTTAACAGAATCCACTTAGTGAATTTGAATTTGTGAATTGATCCAGACTCTGGAGTACAAATCAAGGTTCTTACTTTTTCTAGCACAAAATGTCATATTCTTGCCAGTCCTTAAATTTTTTTTATGGTGGCCAAGTGGTCTGATATACCTTTCATTTATATGACTGAGAGCTACGCATTGTAACAACCAATGTCACAGCATGAGACATAACAGTGTGGCCCGCAAGTAAGTAAAACATCAGTCACACATTTATCCTGACTTAAACAGTTGTGCAATCTCCAAACTGCTTATTTTACAATGTGTATGAAAGCCAAATTACCTTATAGTTGCACACTAACACAAAAAAACATCATCAGTCACTTGCTCTGTATTTGAACATTTTTTTGTTGCAGTTAAAAAATTCAAGACTGACAATTAATAGTAAAAATCTGACCAGACTGTAACATGAGTGAACAGATACATTTTTTAAAAGTGGAATAATAAAATAATGATAAAATGAGTGCCAATTATCAGCATGTGTCTATTGTGTAGAAAGCAACAACAGACACACCATAACACAAACATAAAATATACCAACACATAGTTTAAACTGATGTATGTAAATATGGTTAACACATAATAAGGGTAGACACATGCCTCAATCCTTATGCAAATGTGGTTTACTGTTTTTAACCTGTAACAACTATTTTAAGTGTCCCCAACAAATATATGAATAAATAAATAAAATAGTTACTCAAATCTGCCATCTACACACACTCTGATGTGTTAAAGATGACACATCCTTTAGAAGAGTTATATCAGATCCTGGACAGAGTACTAATCCAAAATGCAACTTGTCCATCTTGGCAAAAAACGTCATGTAAATCTATTTTTGAACATCAACCCCAAATCTTTTCCAAAAAAAAAAGGGAAAAAAAGTCATTTAAATTAGAAACGTATACATTATCTAACCACATACTCAAATGCTGTAAGATGACAAGATGAAAAGATGACTTGTATGGGAATCTAAAATATATTTTTGCTTTCAATCTTTTTGTAACAGCTTTTTTGTGGAGGGTATTGTGTTCTGGAATGAAACATATTTCTACAATACAGAGATTGTAAATCAATGTGTCATTGGTTCATCTATCAAAAGTACTTAAGTAACTCATCTGCATCTACCTTTTATGCACAGCAGTGTAACATTTGGTAAGAGTAGGTATTACTCTTTAAAACAGAGAATCACTTTGTAGGATAACTTTTCATTATGCTATTCTCTCCAAGTATATCTTCTACAGGCAGAGGATGAGTGAGTCCTTGGTATGTAGCAGTTTGCTCAATGACCTGTAAAATGTAATTAACTCTGTCATTTATTTCCCAAAGTGGTGGCCATCTCATTTTGGAATAAAAAGTCTCATCTTATTTTTGAGGACAGATACAGTAAAGAAACAAAAACCATCCACGCAACAATAGTCGATGATAACAGAGTTGCCTTCATATAGCAGTTAGTTAATAACTGGAAGGTTCAAATTCGCCAAGTGCCGGAACATTAAAACACAATACACCATATGTATGCATGTCGTGCTTTCGAGGGCTGCAGACCTGTTCACCAGAGCAGAAATGACAGTAACCATCTCCTCATTGGGTCAATGACGACATATCCCAAATTATGGTTTACTCTGCCACTCTATTTAGAGCAGTGGCATAGTTAGCATTTCATCAAGTTCTATAAAAACAAGAAAAAAAAGAAAAATTTAAAAATAGGTCAAGCTTTGGGGTCACAGTGAATAAGGCTCCTTATGTCCATTCGCGTTTTCTCCTGTCCTGCATAAACAGAAGTTTGGCTTCAGGGCTGGAAGTCCTCAGGCAGCACAGCAGTGGAGCTGGGTCAGAAAGAGGGCCTCAGGCACCAGTGACTAAAGTCAGGGACAGGAACTGGTGCCAAGCCTTTAAAAAGGTTCGAGTCACAGCACCGGCATCACTGCATGGAGCAGGACGTGCCCTCGGGGCAGCAGCACACAGAGGAGCCCATGGCTTTGGGCGGAATCAGGTCCAGGTCCTCGTCATCGGGGATCTCATCCAGACGGTAGCCATCCTGAAGCAGCTGCCTGCTTAAATCAGGATGGACCTGAAGAGCAAAGAGAAGGACGTCACTAACGCACACAAACATCAGAGGAAGGTGGCTAAACCTGGTAGACATCTCACTCAGGTTCATCTGTTAATAGGGACCCTTTCATACCCAATCATTACTTATGCCTATTGAACAAACTAAATACACATGTCTAATGCCTTTAGCTACCTCTTCCCTGCACACTTAAGCAAAATCGTGTTTAATAATAAGGACATAAAAGGTCTCAATAGTAATATATATGATCTTCTTTATGGTCCTAAATTAGGAACATACTCTAATCTGCAGTCAAAATACAGTTTATAATGTTATATTAAAAAATGGGAACTTCTAACATCAAACAATGTTCTCAAGCAGTAGCTATGTTGTTTACATTGGAAATAAGCCACAGAAGTCAACAAGAATTCTCAGAATTGTGTTATGAGCTCACCTGACTTTTGGACATCTCTGTTAATCACTGTTAGCAATTTCAAAGTCACTTGAATCACCCAAACCCAGTCTCTTTCAAGTAGCATGTACTGTACATACTTAGCTAGGATTCATGCCCCACTAATGAACTAACTAACTAACTAACTAACTAACTAACTTTGAATTTAAAGTGTAACTCTCGCCAAAATGCAACCTAGGGTCTTTTTGTGATTGTACCCGAGCATATTTAGGACAGAAGCTCCACTTTTAAGATGTACCGTATTTTTGTTTTTCGGTCAAATGGCCTTTTGAATGGGAGTGCTAGGGGCACTTTTATGCTAGCCTCAAAATAGCTATTTTTAAAACACTAAGAAGGCTCGACACAACATGAAACCTTGCTCAAAGTATCACCAGGGGCTCTACACCTTAACTACACCGGTGCACAATGGATATACTAAATCTGTGGCTACTTGTTTTGATATCGACTCGTTTTGACTGCTGAGGTGGTAGCAGCCGGAAACAACAAGAGCTATGGTGAGTTGTTCAAAACCTCTCTTTTTAGTAAACTCTGGGTACACAAACAATGTTCTCAATGCTGGAGTTCATGTGTAGAGACCCTGGTGATACTTGGAGAAAAGTTTCATGTTGTGTCGAGCCTTCTTAGTGTTTTAAAAATAGCTATTTTGAGGCTAGCATAACAGTGCCCCTATAACTCCCATTCAAAAGGCCATTTGACTGACAAACGAAAATACGGTACATCTTAAAAGTAACGCTTCCGTCCTAAATATGCTTTTAAACGAAAGTTTGACTCGGGAACATTCACAAAAAGACCCTAGTGCATTTTGGCGAGAGTTACACTTTAAATATTTGTATATTTGGTTGTATGCATCCTAGCTATGATGAAATTCTAGTCACTCAAAAAGTAACACTGAGCTCTGTTGAAAGGCAGCCAACAACCCTGGCAACATATTTGAATCATGCTACTAACTAGCCAGATGCTCCGTGTGTGTGTGTGTGTGTGTGTGTGTGTGTGTGTGTGTGTGTGTGTGTGTGTGTAACTGAAAAACAACAATAGTAAGAAAGAAAAAAACACATTTGTTTCTCACATTCGTTTATGCACTGGCATTACACATATACACAATAAGTTTATTGTTCCTACAATAAGTATGAAAACATACAAACAGAAACAAGATCTGGCCCAAATTCTAAATGTTTCATTTACTTATAGCAATTGTACTCATTTTATCTGAGTTGTTTAATATTATTTTATCACTATGAGATAAACCTGTTCCTTTTAACCCCTTACCTATTTACTGGTTGGCAAATATAATTTGTATAATTTGGTGGTGCAACTATCCTACAAATAAAACTCAAATAATTTGACACTCTTTCGTGCAGAAACGGTTTGCTGACCTGACAAGCCAAAGCGATGTGTTAGTGAAATATTGCACAGAAGTTATGTAGATGGAAAATGGACAAAATGGGGGAAAAAAAGCCCAGGTTTATAACATCACAAATCTTATACATATGGACGGTCAGAAAAACGATTTCTGCATACCCACCTCCTTTAAACCTACCACCATCATCCATATTCCCAAACAAAGAATGCCCCATAGCACTCACCACCCCCAGTGTATGTGTGTCTTTTTATATTTACCGTTTTCCTTCACTGCCTCGGTTATTATACTTTTATTATATACTTAAAAAAAAATATATATTTCAATATGTCCCTTACATTTACAAGTTAACAACTAAGATTCTTCTTAAAACATCTGAAGAAGGTGATGAGGGGTTAACTCACCTCAGCTGAAGAATATCCTGAGGAATACTGCTCAAAATCGATCTCTTCATCACTGTAAGGACAAGTAGTACAGGTTCTGTCATTCTGATGTAAACAATTGTGTGTGTGTGTGTGTGTGTGTGTGTGTGTGTGTGTGTGTGTGTGTGTGTGTGTCAACTGCAAACGTATTTAGGGACACTTAAGCTGGGGAGATACCAAAGTTCTAACTGGAACTGATAAATGTCCAGGTGACATGCCTTTATTTCTACAACGTAAAATGTCTCCTGTTACAGTATATCGTTTTTCAGTGCTCAGTTTCCTGCATGTAATAGGAATTCAACAACACTATCACATGTATACCTGGTGTAACCTTACCTGTCTGAGTCCAGTGCAACCAAAGCGTCCTCAGCGTGCTGACTCAAAGCGGCGTAGCCCTTGTTATACTTCACCGTCCTGAAAGGGAGAACAAGAAACTGTAAAACATCATGCAAAACTAGTCCATATCGACGACGTTCCACTTCTGTGATTGGTCCGTTGCCGCCACAATTTCCGCCGGATGCACTCTTTTCGGCTGGATGTCCGTGACCTTTCGCTTTCTCTGTTCGATTCATGAGGACTATGGTTACCTGCTCCTCAGATCTCTGCAGGGTAAATCCAGACAGCTAGCTAGACTACCTGTCCAATCTGAGTTTTCTGTTGCACGACTAAAACAACCTCTGAACGTACACGTTTCACCAAAACAAGTTCCTTCCCGAGGCTATTTTGCAGCGGCACCGGGGCTCCGTCCAAGACGATTGTGATTGGTTTAAAGACATGCTAATGAACTAGAGCATGGTTTTATCCCATTCCGGAATGCTGTGTGGACTAGCCAGACCCTCCTCCTCCGCAGCGCTGTGGAGGAAGGTCTGTCAAAGCGAGACAAATGTAAAACAAACATCTCCTCCCCTGCTTTATGCTGACAACACAAACGGCCGCTTCATCTTTCCTCATAATAACTCCTCGCCTTACCTCTTAGCTCCTTGTCTGGGCTGATGCATCACTGGAGGTCCTGGTGAAAGGGCTTTCTTCTTCAGTGCTTTCCTCGCCATTTCCCGGTGTTTCTCTATGAATAATAACAGACAGTCAAAGCAAAATGTCACATAAGAAGTGTATTGTGCTGATAACACTATATATTGAAATAAGACTCATATCTCAGTGTAGGACTTGAGATTTATGAAGTGTCCTACACACACTCCCAACAGGTGTATGTAAGGTCTTTGAGAATTACTGACAGCGTGTTGATGATCAGACCTATCGAATAAAATCAATGACTTTGTTTTGTAGGGTTTTTTTGCGCAGTGTAGACTGAACACATTTAAAAGCCTGATCGAGACAATGATTTGATTAAGGAAAAGCAAAACGTAAAATTGCATTACCTGTATGACAACATGCTGGCTCTGTTATTGTTCTGTTCTCATAATTTAAGCAGATTTAAGATTTAAGTTTTAAATCCAATTGTAGAAGCTCGTTTTTATTTTAAAGCTTTAGTCCGTAACTTTTTTCCGCAATCACAGAAGGCTTGTTTCATGGGGACGCGCCGACAGTTTTGTTGTCATTACTTAGAATTCCTCATGGGCGCGACAGAAACTACACATTATAGCTTTACTTATGCTACGTTTACACGTGGCCGGCTATTTTCATGAACGGACATTTCAACCTCTCCGTTTTCAAAAATAACATCGTGCACAGCTGTCAGTTTTCAGAAAAGTGTTCATTTACACGCACCCGTGTATATACGCGTGTAAAGCATGCCAAACCTGTAGATGGCAGTGTAACGAGAAGCATAAGCCCACGTTAGCCAATCAGAATCCCGAAAATAGCAACAGCAACGAATCACTTCCTCACTCTTCTCTTTCTCACTTCCTCGGCTGCCTAAACCTCCGTTTGTCTCAGTTTACATGCAAACGTGCAAACAAAGTTTTCCAAAATCTCCACTCTGGCCGGAGGTTTTAGAAAGAATGGTTTTCACAGGCGAATTCTCCGTTTGTGTGGAAACGAAGGGCACAAACGAAGGGAAATGTCTCCGGTTTTCAAAATAACCATGTACGTGTCAACAGGGTATTAAACTTTGTGTATATCCACACCTGCCTCCTACTAAGAATATTAACAGGTTAAAGCAGCTCTTCTAAACACTGGAAGAGATGGGATGACTTTCCTAGCTTCGCAAGGTTGATTAAAAAAAAAAAAATCATCTGCCTAAGTGAAACCAAATACGCATCATTTTAAGAATTGATGCATATTGATGTGAAATTTTTTTTTTCATTGGGCGCCCTGATAGCTCACTTGGTTGAGTGTGAGCCCCATGTACCAAGGCTCAGTCCCAACCGCAGCGGCCTGGGTTCGATTCCAACCCGCAGCCCTTGGCTGCATGTCGCCCCCACTCTATCTCCCCCTTCCCTGTCTACAGCGTTCCTATCAATTAAAAGGCAAAAAGCCCCAAAAACAATCTTTCCAAAACTTTTTTGCTTTGTGATGATGACTACAGGCCGAGAATAGGTGTTCAATCAAGAGTGTTAAAAATGTAATTCTAACAATTTATTATAATGCAGGGATAACAATAACCTATCATTTCCATTCCAATGTATTTTTTATGTTTATGTAATGCACATTAAAGTACATGTGTTCAAGGTGGGTTTAACAGGCCAAGAAATTCCAAAAGTCAGTAAGGTTTCAGGAAACCACCAGATAAACTCACTTTCACGACTTGTTACATTTCCCTTTCCAATTTAGTGTGTGAAAATATTTAAAACAGAAACTAAAGAGTCTGTGAAATATGTCATGTGCCTTTTGCAATGTGTCCCGCCAATCTCACATGACAGATTCACACTACCGTCACTTTACTGTGCATAAAACCTCTTCTGTGCGTAAATCCTCCCTGTCCGTGACATTTTACTGGTTTTACTCAGGAATGTGCAACTACAGTCTTTTTTCTTGTAAATGCCAAATAAATATTGGAATTAGAATTGCCAGTCAGTCAGCAGCACAAAGTGCAGAAATGTTTGTTGCAGAGATCTTGAAGGCGTTGAAATACTTCATGAAAAGTTGACTGTATGGACTGCTTTCTATACACACAGTCTGAATAATAATAAATAATAAAACTGTTTGACTTTGCCCATGATGACTCAGATTCTGCTGTCCTGCCAGCTGCACCTTCGACAGTCTTTAGCTGTCCCATTTTGTGTTGGGTACAATAGCGTAAACCACAGCTGAACTCATAAAAATAACAATTATGAAAAGAATCCTGACTTACAGACAGGTGTAATAAGAACATTGGTTATGATGAGTCAAGAAGACAATGCTTACGTAGTTTGAGGTGGATTGCTGGAGCTCTGGACATGATGTAAGGTCCTCTTTTCTCCACAGGCCTGATCCCTCCATCGGCGGTCTTAGGTCTTGTGCCATTACTGGGCCCCTGAGGTTTGAGAAATGAGGGATAATTTCTATTTAATATTCATGGCAGCTAAGTAAATGACAAGAAAATAATATAATAACGAAATGGAATCATGTGATACTTAAATGACAAGATTGTTTTGTTGTTGTTGTTGTTTTTTTGTTGGGGGGGGGGGGGTCTTAACAAGTCTTTAAATCAACTCCAATGTTATTCAAATATAATCTTCATTAAACCAATGTGTTTATACATGTCTCTTGTAGCGTAACTCATTTTGATATATTTCTAAATTAGCTTAAAAGTGTCTCCAGTGGTAAACCCAAACATTTCACCAGCCAGATGGAGTAACTCCTCCAAATTTCCCTAGCAGTCCCTTCGGTTTATAGGAAGAGATGTAAACATGTTTATAAGCTCGTTAATCATGTAGACAAACTTAGCAATGTCTGAGAAAGTTTACCCTCTCGACACTAATTTTGTAAGCATGTCTCATCTAAATAACTGTCAAAACCACAGGCTAAGCTAGTAAGCTAGTCAGCTAGCTAGCCTCCCAGTTTCTATTTACATGCTAGCGTTAGCCGGACTAGCTTTAGCTGACATTACCGACAAAACTTGAGGCTCCGGCTGCGTTTCCAGCAAGGTGTCCTTCTCTGGTTCCTCAATGATGTCGTTCATCATCTTGGCGTTAGTTGTCAGAATTTACACCACAACACAGCCATGATAATGACAAGTGTCCCACCGGCGCAGGACGGTGTTGTTTTTTTTCAGGAGCAGGCAGGCACTTCTGTTAGTTAGTTAGCTATGCTATTATGCTATCAGTGACAGGTTTCATACTACTTCCGGGCAAGAATTTCAAAATAAAACCCATTGTCGCAAACATTTTGTAAAATTGTAGCGTTAGCCCATTTAAATCATGAGAAACTTTCTTAAAATAATGAGTTAGTATTTTTTTTCTTTTGTTTCTCATTATAATGACCTACAGGATCTTTTTTCACCACATTGGCAGAAATGCTTTAATTGGGTTAGCTTCAATAATATATATAATAATACAAATATATGTAAAATACATAATTTATATGTTATATTTAATGGCTTATAACACTGAATGGCAGAGTGCATGTTGGTTATCTCACATGTATTGTTGTAAATAGGTCTGGCAATGCAAAACTATTGTAAAATGAACGCAGGAGAAAGATTTCCAGCCTTCTGTCGCCATCAGGTGGATGAGAGAAGTTTAGAGGGGAACAAACCTCAACTGTCTTCTTGAGAAACGTAACATTTCTGTAATGTTAGACTAAATAAAACAGTGTGACCTTGGACCCCATACATTATGTACGTCCTTGTTTAAAAAAAAAAAAAAAATTAGCATTTATTAAGAGGTTAAATAGGATAATGTAAGCACTGACCAAAACCTGCAACACTGGTTCATATTGTGGTCTTGGTAGTTTAAATTCAATCAATTAGAGAAGTGTTAGTATTTCTATTCACTAAAATGGAATGGAATTAGTTGTAGTCTGTTTACAGTCTGTTGTGAAAAAGGTCTATTATGCATGTGCACCCACCTACACATTCATAATAGACTTTTTTCACAACAGACATTTTGACTTGTCAACGCAAAGGTCTGACTGATAACATTAACAATGGCTCCATTTCATGTAAGTAGCCCAGTAAGCTATGTCACTAAAGAAGCATGCATTAGCAGGGAACTCGAAATGGAATGCAGCAAACATTTATTTTATTTACACTTGTGCTTTTTTTCTGCCATGAGTCAAAAAGTCTACTGTAAAAATGAATAAAAGGCCCATTAGAAAGTATTCAATGATTTAGCAGAAAAGAAAATATAACACACATTCTTTGATTATTTGTTTACTTGATTAGGTCCACCATTTTGTACACAACAGGACAGCATGGATTTAATCAACAATATAGACATATTTGACAGGAGAGAATCAGGAGAGCGCTTCTCTTTATGCATCAAATGACCTGAGGAAAGAGGAACAAAAGATATTTTTTAGCTGCAAGCAAGTTATATGCAATATAATATATGTTCTGCTGTGCATTTATAGAGTAGGCCAGCAAACAAAACATTCAGGGTTTGAGGCAGCGCTGGACAGTATGAGTAATTATGCCTGAAGCAATTCTCTTTCTAAAGCCTTTCCAAGAAACATGTAGTAGTATAGTGTAGCGCATCTCACCTTGACAGTCTATAACTTGTCAATGCCCAGCTCTTCTGGTGTTGAGATGCCAAGTTCTGACAGGGTTGGCTTCAGCTCTTGGATCAGATAGGGATAAATGTCTTTATGGGGGCCTGCTTTGTCCTGCAAAACACAAAAACAAAACAAATGATGAGCACCACTCTCTCTTTCCATGCTCACATCAACTCTATCACCAAATCAGCATTTTTTTTCCCCCCATCTTAAAAACATTTCCAGACTCCGGCCATTACTCTCCGACTCTGTGGCAGAAACCCTCATACATGCTTTCATTACCTCCCGTTTGGACTATTGCAATGGAGTCCTGTCTGGGGTCCCCAGCAAAACCCTAGATAGGCTCCAGTATGTCCAAAACATTGCCGCCAGGGTCCTCATCCACACCAAGATGTGGCAGCACATCACCCCAACCCTCATCCACCTCCGTATCAAATATAAAATCGTCCTTCTCACCTACAAATGCCTCCGTGCCCTGGCCCTACAGTACCTCTCAGACCTCATCCATCCATACACCCCACCCCGAAACCTGCGGTCCTCAGATGCTGGCCTGCTCTCCATTTCCCACACCAGACTCTGTACCTTTGGAGACAGAGCCTTCAGGCCTTTTTCCATTACATGGTACCTGCTCGACCCGACTTTGTTTTTCCATTATGAAAAAAAAAAGTACCTGGTACTTGGTACTAGCTAACAGGTATTTAGTATCACCTCCGTCGAGGTTCCAAGCAAGCTGAGGCGATACCAAAAGGTGACGTGAAAACCTGCAGACTACTGATTGGTCAGAGAGAATCACTGCGTCATCACTGCTAGCGACAGACACGGGGGTGTCCTGAACAAACCCGCCATCTTTAAATAGTTTAGCCAGCGGTGTTGCTGCCTCCAGCTTCTTTTGAAACAAAATTTGTCTTCTGCCTGTGGCAACATGCCGAGAATCAAAAACAACACACCTTTGACATTCTGTGTCTGTCTGTCACGTTAGGTCACGGCAGTTTCCTGCGGTGTCGCTTTGACGACCAGCCACGCTCGCCTCACATATGAGGCGGTACTAAATCTGCAATGGAAAATGGAGGACGGGGCAGTCGAGCCGAGCCGAGCAGAGCTGGTACTAGCAGTGGGAAAGCGCCATTAGTGTTGTAGCCCTATCCCTCTGGAAACCCCTCCCTGCAGATATATTCAAAATGCTACATCCCTGGACATGTTTAAAAAAAAAAAAATCCTCAAACACCACCTTTTCACCACAGCCTACAACCTCCCCCAGTATATAAATTCTTAATCTTCTGGTAAGTGATTCTCATTCAAGCTGTGGGCCTGTCAGGAGTAGGGCTTTGACTTTTGCCCCAAAATCATATTCAAAGTTCGTTTGTTTATTTATTAATATTCGAATATATTCAAATATTTATTAATAATATTTTGACCATTACATGCCTTCAGCAAGGCCTATATTGGTATAAGTTGAATATGTTCTGTCCACCAGAGGGCAGTGTATCAGTCAATGTCAATAGGCAGGCAATTATGTTTTCAGAAGAAAAACACATTGCAGCAACTGTTTTTTTTTTATTTTTTTTATGAAAAGTCAGACGCTGGTTTAAACACAAACAGTATGCTTTCGACAGGAATTTCGAGGAGCTTTCACCGTAGCCTACATAAGTGGTCTGATGTTCATACTTGTGCGCTGGTGTGTGCATCGAGCCGGCGTGTGGGGGTGTGTGTGTGTGTGTGTGTGTGTGTGTGTTGTGAGAGAGTGACGGTGATTACCGGTAGCTTCAGAGCGAGTAGCGACTCTAGAGTCATAGTGAGAGAAACAAATCGTGTAGTTACATTTTGAAATGCGTGAAAAAGCCTCAGAATCTGAGTTGAAAACAAGGTTTACAAGCAAACACATTTAGAAAAAAATAATGCCCACAACAGGTTCGAAATTCGATTATTAAGGGCTGCCTAATATTCGTTCGAATATCATTATTTTTTTTAAATATTTGAATTATATTCGAATAACGAAGTTCGGAGTCAAAGCCCTAGTCAGGAGTCACACTTCCCCACTGAAACAAAGTTTAGCGAAAAAGGTTTTAGGCAGACCCCGAGTGAAACTATTAAAGTGACAGACGCTAACCTTAACGGCCTCAAGGATGCGGATGGCGCTGGCCAAATCATTCAGTCTCCGGCAAGCCCTTAGTGCCGAATCCAGAATCTTGGCCTCAGGTACCAGGTCATACCCAATCAGGGTGTTCATGCCTTCAGGTTAAACATGAATGAGAAAGAAAGAAAAAAAACAAAAAAAAACAACATTACTTCACAGAATCAGCAATAACAAGAAGAGGAAATGCAAACAATAAAAAAGAGAGAAAAAGCAATATCAGGTAGACCATTAAGCCCATACAATACTATCAGTTTTGCTATAGGTGGTTACCGTGGGAATGACCCAACTGTAACTGTCCACTGCTGTATAACATGGGGAATTATTATATATTATTATTTACATGGGTATGGTATTTGACCCAAACCAGAAACATAAATATG
>NC_135855.1:35049767-35069152 GCF_031162955.1 Sander vitreus
TACTTGTTTAATTTATTACAGCAAAGGAATGCAGAAAGTTAAGTTGGTCAGAATCAAGCATATATAATAAATATCATGAAATAATTTAGTTTAGGCTATGCCTTGGTGCCTCTCCTAAAATATATTCCAGTATCCATTTGTTCAATGAACTGAAGGATATACTGGTACAATAGCATTAACAGTGACACTATGATATTTAGGGACTGATATTGTTTTAATACTATAAAGATAGCAGGCTATATTAATGGTTAACCTTACTAGGCGAGCTATTTCTTGTATTTCACTCGTTTACACTAGCTAGACTATTGTTTTCTATAGCCAACTAAAATATTCCTTTATCTTTACCTCAAGTAAATGTAGCTTAAGTGAAGCAAGTAAAAGTCATTAACAACAACTTACAATTTCACTCTGTATCACTCACTCTGTGTGCGGTAGCAAGTCCAGACCAAAGATTTACGACGAGACAAGATAAATCCTGCAGCTACTTGCAACACACCGGTCTGCAGCATTCTGAAAGCTGCCAGTTTAAACCAATGAGAAGAGACAAGACGGTGTATCATCTTCATAGCTATTGACTCTTTGTACTTCTGTCTAACTTTCGACTTTCCGGCTTTTTTTGTAGCTGGATATATTATTTGTCGTTTCTAAATTATGAATTTGGATAACGTTAATGATAGTGAGATACTTGCTACAGTTGCATTTTGAGTCATAAATCGGCGAAAACATTTTATTTTTCTGATTTGCTGCTTTGTTTTAATGCTGCCTGGCGCTCTCTCTCTCTTCAGTAACTCTCTACCTCGCTCGTCCACATACCGTTACCGTGCAAGTGGCCGCTCGTAAGCCTCTCTCTAAAACACTACCATTTCGACCAGTTGACAGTTCGTGAAATAAAAATAAAACAGACTGCAGTGCACGACGACACCAACAGATGAATGGTGAAGGAAAATTGATTCCACGTAGTGAGTGATACAGAGTGCACTGTAAAAAAAAAATATATACACATTATTTTTCTTATTATTTGGGGGGGCTTAGGAACATTTGGGAGTAGCTTCAGCCCCCCTAAAATAGGCCTAACGACGTCCCTGCTATATACATAATACATATGGTCCGAGTTAGACATCAACGTTCAGCTGCGCAAAAGCTGCGGTCAATGACACTCTTGAACTAACTAAGGGGGGGGTCATCACAAGGTCGTGACTTCTTCTGCTAAATTCATTTCGCGGTTTCTTTAAATAAAATACGCTACGTGAGGTGGAACTCCAGAAAAATATTCCGTTCAAGACCCACAACGACAACTAACCATAACAATAATTTATTGTCTCCAGAAGTTAGCTTTTCCACACACAGCTGTAGTTAAGCTAGGCAGCTAACGTTAGCCGAGCATGCCTATTGTAGTCATCTTTATAACAGAGGCTATTTCGTTTCACGGTAGAAGTAAAGCGGATGGTCCTACCTGAGTAGCAGGGTCGTGACCGAGCCAGACTCCGGGCCCCTGTGGCCGACAGTTGGAACACGGCTCGGAACATGGTACCGCAGTGAGTGCTACCGTCCTGTGTGGTGCTAACGGAGAGACCTCTAATTATTCTTCTTTAGTTTTATTGGCGGGCTACAAACCAACGTTTAAGATGCAGGCCGCCACCTACTGTACAGGAGGGTTTATCATTATGACTTTAAACATCCAACACTAATAATAATACACTTTATAAAGAAGTTTTATTCTGGATATTAAACCTGTTTCATTTAAATAAAAGCCTTTTTTTGTACCTGTAGGCCTACTTGTGTTCCCCTGTTTCTAACAATCCTTTGGTGCTCCACTCCCTTCCCATATCCACCCCTGTATCCTTCAATTTTTCTATTTCTATAATGAGCCTCCTACAACCAGACATGTATAAAGTACTAGGGACCCATACTTGAGTAAAAGTACAAGTTCTCTATCAAAAAAGTGACTTGAGTAGAAGTTGAAGTGCTCTTTAAGCACCGCACTTAAGTAGAAGTACTAAAGTATTCAACATTTTTTGTACTTAAGTATTGCAAGTAGTTTATTTTAAAATGTACTACTCAAGTACTGAAAGTAAAAGTACAAGTATTGTGTTATGTAGTTATTAAAGAAAGCAGTCAAAAGTTTGAATATCATATTGTTTATATTATTTCAAATGTTTAGCCTAAAGGACACTCACAATTCCTTTGGCTGTTGCCAAAAGAATTAACAAATATTAAATATATTATGAACATCCTCTCCAGCACAGTACACAGTACAGTGAAAAATACAGATAAACTAGCAGGTTCACATCACAGGGTAAAATGGTTAACATGCAGTAGGCCTACTCATTGCAGACTGAAACAACTCAGGAATAGCTTAACAATAGCTAAATAGAAAGAGTACAAACTTACATTGTCTCTGACTTCTGAACAGGCAACCGTAATGAAAAAAATAATACTCCAGTAGAGTACAGATATAGCCTTTTAGTACTTAAGTAGGCCTACAGTAGTGAAGTAGTTCTACTTCGTTACTACATCTCTGCCTACAACCTATCATCACAATGGTTTCCTTGCAGTTATAAGGCTATAAAGTAGCCTAGCAGTAGCAGGCCTATGTCGTAGTCTGAACCTAGAAAAAACTGCATCCTCTTTACTATACTTTCCTTCCTTTACCTCTATTACTTCTTCTCACTCTGACCGACTATTGAATTATTCTCATTATTCCAGATTTCCTGCCAAGATGTCATTATTTCATGATGAGTTAGTGATTTTGCTTCTGACCTCGCAAAACTAATTTCTAAAATACCATTATCATTTTTGTTTAATCTACTGTTAACAATTTGATCTGCAACCTGCACTTCTAATAATTTTATCTGCTACCTCATTTTCCCATCTATTCCTAGTTGCTGTAGATTCAATAATGTCATATTCACCTCAATTAAAAGATCCTCTCAAACTGGTTTGCCTGAATTTATACAGCAGAATCTGAACATATCACTACTTTACTCTGTGATTATTTATGACAGCTCAACAAATACATGTACATCATATTGCCACAAACCTGTCTGGAAAAGGGGGGTCGGGGCCTCTTGAAAGTAAATGACAACATCATTGAAACTGGCTCTCAGCTTATTATTGGTATTTCAAAATGTTGGTTTGTCAACTGCTCCATCACCATCTGGTACGCTGCTGTCTCTGCTAAGGACAAGAGCAGACAATCTGCCTCCGGCAGGTGGCTGCTTTCCATAGTCCATAGTCCATTAGGACCAAAACCATTTCCCCCTGAGCAGTAAGCTTCACCAACAAGGCTCCGGACCCCCACTGACTCTTACCCCCCCCCCTCCCAAAAACAAAACAACCTTTTCTGGTTACATTAGAGCATAGTTGATCAAACCAGCAGAGGCCAAAACATCCTGACTTTTAGCCCAGAGTATCATGCCGAAACACTGGATCCTACACTTTCCATAATGCAACTTGATAGCATATTTCATTAGACCCTCCCTGTCTGATACACCGAAAGATACCCACATCAATGAGGTTATAATAATAAGAATCAACACTAACCTTTTTGCGCAACAGCCACAAGAGGGCGCTTACAGTGTGCCGCCATTATGGACCTAATGTTGCCCTACGGTAATATCTACGGAGCCCCTAAGGGGACATGAGCAAAAAATAAATAAAAAATAAAAAAAGTTTAGTTTCATGTGAAAATTTCACGTGAGCACATGAAAGTTTCACGTGAGCACGCAAAACTGAGCACATGAAAGCCGTATGTAGCCTGGGCTATACTGGAAACCGTGACAGCTAGAGAAATGACTACAGTACAGGAGTTAGTTGCACTATATTTTAATCTAGGTCTTCATTATGAGGACATTGTTGCTTTGCTTGCAAGTCGTCACCATTATATTGTTTCGATATGACATTTAAAACGGATTTTAAAGTATTGTAATCTGTTCCGGTGCAAGGGATACACTGATTTGGATCGGGCAATTACTTTCATTTATGAACAGTTACAAACATCTGGACAACTCCACGGATATAGGTGGATGTACACAAAATGCAAGGAGAATGGATTAAACGTAAGGAAAGAGGATGTTCGATTAATTCTATGAGAACTAGATCCAAGGGGTGTTGAACTCAGAGTGAGGAGACGGCTCCGTTCCGAAACTACTTTGCTAAAGGGCCTAATTATATTTGGCACTTAGACTCTTATGACAAATTGAAGCCTTTTGGCATCTGTATAAACGGCTGCATTGACGGATTTTCGCGGAAAATCATCTGGATGAATGCATTTACAACAAGCAGTGACCCATAACTTATTAGTGGCTACTACATGGAGGCAGTGGAAAGGTTGGGTGGTTGTCCAAGGATTGTTCGAGGCGACCGAGGTACTGAGAATGGTAAAGTCAGAGACTGTCAGCGCTTTCTCCGTCGCAACATTCACGATGGCTCTGCTACTGACAGTTACATTGAAGGGGCAAGCACGGCCAATCAGAGGATAGAAAGTTGGTGGGGCTTCCTTAGGAGGGAATCAATGGAGTTTCACATCTGTCTGTTTGCTGATCTGAAGGACCGTGGTTTGTTCGACGGTGCATATTTGGACAGAGGTCTAATTCAGTTCTGCTTCATGGGCATCATCCAGGTAAGCTACACATAGCCTACGTTGTTACTGTAAACCTAGCCTGTCACAAATCACTGTGCGTCTGCTTGGCTGTTGTTTACACAAGGGACTAAAACGCTTAACGTGAAAAGCTTAACGTGGTTTAATGTACCCAAACAACGTTCAATCATCACCAAATTTCTCTCTCATGTTGCTCATCATAACCACTGAAAATTGTCCAAAAAAAAAAATCGAACCCAAAGTCTAATTATTATGGACGTTATATGACATTAAGCGTTTCTGCTTCCCATTTTCAGCAGGGAAGCGGAGCAGCTGTAGGTTGACTCTCCACGGTTCTCATGGGCTTTATTTGTCCTAACGTGGAAAAAGCTTAACGTGGTTTAATGTACCTAAACAAAGATCAGTGATCACCAAATTCAGACCGTTTTCAGTGGTTATGAGGAGCAACATGAGAGAGGCATTTGGTGATGATTGATCGTTGTTTAGGTACATTAAACCACGTAAAAGCTTTTTCACGTTAAGCGTTTTAGAAGGTCCCGGCTAACACACGGCGAATGTGCAAAATGAATGTGATGTTGCCTATGATTGCTGAAGCAAATTGGCTTAAAAATAGCTAAATTCAAGCTGTTGGCAACAGCAGATCATTTATTCCTGTGTCTGGATGTTGTGTAACCTACGGCACTCTGCACACTAATCTTGAAGCGACTTTGAGTCTGTGAAAAGCGCTATATAAATTCAATTTTGTGATATCCTAAGTATTACTGACAGGAGCTGATGTTAAAACTGTTAAAACAGTTAAAACAGAGCACGGCTAATGTGTGCAGGAATTGTTTTAGTGTGATTTACGAGTCGTCCAGTAGATGGCGCTCCAACAAAGAACACATATAGAATAGTGTTACATTCTATGGTAAACTAGATTTTGTTAAATATGTTATGTAAGGCCCTAAATAACAAAAAAAACAAACATGAGAATAACAAATTGCAAATCACTTAATTTTTTCTCAATAAACCTTTTTTCCAGGATGAGTTAGATGAGACTACCCGTGTGTGGGATTCCCATGTCATCAGACCATCAAAGAATGACAGAGTGCCCAGTGGTCGACCCAGAGTCATGTACATGTTCCCTGAACTCCACAGAACTGATGACTGCATTTCCCCAGTGGAAAGAGCCGTTTTACAGCTGTGTCAGAGTAGCTGCACATTTCGACCAACAGTGCCACGTGACACAGACATCTACAACGTCTGCAACTTCATGATGGTTGAGTCACAATTGCATCATCCGGCTGATGCTTATCAAGAATTGGATTTGTTTCTGCACTTGAGAAATGAAATCAAATCCACTCTCTAATTCCATCTACACAAAACACATCAACATTCTCCAGTCAGCATGTAAATGACAGCCTACTGACACTGTTACTTTGTCTGTTATGTGTATTATGAATCTTGTTAATGTAGGATATTTTGCTTTGCCCTCACATCAGTCATGAACAGGGAAATATGGACACAAGCACAGCAAAGAAATGAAGCATATGATACTAATGAAGAAGTTGTAATTTTAATTTAACAGTATCTTTGACATTTTGAGTATGTTTACCATGTGAGGCTTCAACAAAAACAGCCATTGGTATTTTGCCATTTGCCAAAATGTGAAACTAGTGAACGTGTGAAATGCGATATTCTGCAGTATTGTACAGTAATAATAGCTTCCCTGAAAAGGCATAAAATACATATAACCTAACAAAGTTTTACTTTTCTTACATCTATTACAACAACTATACAGGACAGCAGACCTTTCTGGACACCATCACTGTCCAAACGTTCTCATGAACAGCAAGTATGTAGTGTATTTAACTGCTAAATGCATATCTGCAAAAACTCATGTGTCAGTACTTTACATAACAAACATTAATGCTTCATAAGAAAAATAAGTAAAAGTTTTACTTTTCTTACATCTATTACAACAGGACAACAGACCTGTCTGGAGCAGGTTACCTGAACATACAAAAATAACTCAACAAATTAGATATTAAAGTTTCCAACAACAAATAAATGATGTACTTGGGTTTGATGGATCTTTTCTTTCAAGGAAACTTATATTTCCCCTACAATTAGTACCAAATTAAAAGTTCATTTGAGCGAACGTTCTTCGAAATTAGCATTACCAAATGCCCATCACGACCACTCAGAGCCCAAGTGATTCCTTCAAATGTCTTGTTTTGACCAACCAACTCACCCAAAACTCAAAGGAGTGAATTTACAGTGATATCAAACAGAAAAAAAGCAGCAAATCTTCACATTAGAAAAAACTGGAAGCAATGAATGTTTTGGCTGGATAAACAACCCAAACAATTTAAAGATAGATCAATTAATCAACTAATCATTTTAGCACTAGATGTTTTCACATTTTTTAAATACAGTGTCTATATATTTATCTGTGATGATCAAATTTTCACCCTCACAGCAGCTGTTTATCGTAAACTCTCCATTTGTCTCATTTGTTTGTGATTACATTTGACAGTATCACTTTGGAAAAACAAGATACCATTTACCTTCTGATTACAAGTGAGCTACTCTGTGTTGTTTACCTCTGCATCTTAAATATGCAAATTAAACGGGATGCATTACAGTTTCTGTGTGCGAGATGTGAAAACTATTAATGCTCAGTATCTACAAACTACACTGAACACAGACGGCGCCTCATAATTCCACGGCGTGCTGACAACACTGACATTGTATTTATGGCAGAGTGTTGATGAGTTACCACCTCCTTGAAAAGCTGTTGTCATCATGAAGCCTATTATTGATTCTACTGACACCCAAACACTGATGGTTAATAACAAATAAGTAAAAGTGTAACATTTCTTACATCCATTACCACAACAAACATTTATTGTCAATAGCTATATCATGTTTTAATTCCTTTTTAAGATTCACTTTTTTTCCACAGAAAAGTGAAAAGTGTAACTTTGTCTACACAATATCCAATGTGAAACAATCACCAGACAGTACACAGTCAAATTCTGTTCGAAATTCAGGGTATGTGCTGTAGGTGCATGGTAACTCAAGTACTGCTCCACAAGTGTGTGCAACAGGCCTGCGACTTAAACCACACAGTTTATTAAAAGTTCAAGACAATCCATGTTGACATTCAGTTTATCATACAGCAAAAATGATGAAGAAATACTCTTTTCTGATTGGCAGGTAGGTAGGCTATTAAGTAAGGGATAACGGCTGCCGAGGTGTCCTGTTAAACGAGTTAATGGACGAGGGGGGAGGCAAAGAACTCCCTGATGCGCAGCGCTTATTATACAGCTACTTTTGGTAAGTAGCCTTATAATAAGCGGGATAATGTATTGTCCGAACGGTGGACAATACATTATCCCTTACATAAGAAATTGTATTTAAATTACTCAATAGGGACAATTAAAATGTTTCAACACTATCAGCAATAACTTTGTTCAAAAGTATACCTGCATATTGTTGAGGTCACAAGGATTCCAAGGAAGAGTGGAGTCTTCACAACCATCATCACCAGCACAAATTCCTCCAAACTGTACTTCAAAGTCTTCGAGAGACGCATGGACGGCAAGGGCAATTGGGGAATCCACCTCATAACTGCACTGGTCTGCATGTTCATTTGACGCAAGCATTAAACAATCATCAGAAAGTGCAGGCAGGACTTCTATGTCACTCATCTCATGAGGGGCTAAGCTTACTTAACACATGATATGATTTAAGCTTTCATGTCTACCATAACATAATATGTCTTGTCTTTATGGGGGAAAAATCTCTGACACAGAATGTGATTGGGACAGCATAACATATCTCAGATTGGGTCAGTAAAAATGTAGTAGGCTAATATCTACTGGAGCTTACTCTTTCATGAGGTTCTTGCACTGAGTCAGTAGGTGCCTCGTCTGAATCAGAAGATTTCTCTGGGTGATCCTCTTTTGTAGTTTCAGTCCTCTTGTGATGATGTCTCCTGGTTTTGTTCTGCAAAAATCAGCAGATCAGCAAATAATGGGCTTGTACAACCATGGCACACTCTTTCTAACCTCATAGTGAGTTGGCATTTACAGTACTGGACAGATGGATGGGTGGACGGCCAGACAGCTTTGCATACACTGCCTACATGTACAGTAGTTATCTAATAGTGCATAAACAGTAGGGTTGGGTATCATTTGGATTTTTTCCAATACCGGTGCTAAAGCGATACTCTAAAACAGTGCCGGTGCCTAAATGGTGTCTGAACCGATACTTTTTAAGAAAGTTAAAAAAAGAAAGAAAAAAAGAAGGCTACTAAACAACAGTTGGTGACATTAAAGAACAGCTTGTTTATTGCTAAGGCCATATGGTCGAAATTAAATAATTTAATGATATAGTAATAACTATAACTTATAACAATAACGTATTTCACTAGTAAATTGCTGTTGAACGACAAAAATAACCACCAGTTGGGAAGAGGGTTTTTTACAATAACTTTGAATGCACCGCGAGGCTACCAATTTCAAGTCAACGCACCTTCTGTGTTGTTTTTCCAACGGCAGCTGCACACTGCTTAACGTCCCGCTGTTGGATCCTCTACAGTGAAATACAGTCACACTTTACACCGTTTAGCTGTCAGCATTTTAACCATGTTTGATTTAAGCTTTCATGTCTACCATAATATAATATGTCTGTATGGGAGAAATAAGTTCCATCTCTGACATAGAATGTGATTGGGGCAGCACAACATACATCTCAGATTGGGTCAGTAAAAATGTAGTAGGCTAATATCTACTGGAGCTTACTCTTTCATGAGGTTCTTGCACTGAGTCAGTAGGTGCCTCGTCTGAATCAGAAGATTTCTCTGGGTGATCCTCTTTTGTAGTTTCAGTCCTCTTGTGATGATGTCTCCTGGTTTTGTTCTGCAGAAATCAGCAGATCAGCAAATAATGGGCTTGTACAACCATGGCACACTCTTTCTAACCTCATAGTGAGTTGGCATTACAATAGCGGATAGATGGATGGGTGGGTGGACGGCCAGACTGCTTTGCATACACTGCCTACATGTAGTTATCTAATGCATAAACACAGACATACCCAGTACACAGACATAAATCAAGTTTCCATTCAATTCCAATTCATCCATTTGTGTTTAATGCTTGCCACAAAGAATATGCTTTTAAACAGAATGTGGTGAGAATGAAGAGAAATGTGCCTACCTTCACTGGCCTCTCATCGTTGGGCTCAAAGTCTGAGGATGCATCCGAGAGAATGATTGCGGTGTCTTTATACTTGGAGCACGTGTAAATGCGCAGCATTCGCAGCTTGGTCTTCTCATACAGCTGGTCTACGGTGCAATCATGAGTTAGTGACTTCTGACTGAAATCACGAATGTCAAAATCGAACTTCCCTTTGGCAGAGTGTCCATGTGGGAAGAATAAATATTTGCCTATCTCTAGCAGCTCACCCACGGTTACCGTTTTCTGCACAGACAGGTGCCGTGTTCCGCCTCCACCTCTTGTTCGGACCTGGTGATACTCGCCCTTCTGAAAGTGAAGTCATCCCATTTCGACCCACCGTGTGTCTTTCACTGCATTTCTATTGCCGACAGGTCCACGTACAGCTGTGTCACTTTTGGCGGAGGTTCTTCCTTCTATTTTTTCTCGAACCCTGTGCATCAGAGCTGACTTCACTGTCTCACTGTTGTTTGTCAAAGTTCTTTACCGACAAATGCTCGAAGAGCAAGTCGGTCTCCATATCTATCGATATATTGACCCAGCTCTTCATCTGCCATTAAAGCTATGACATTCACGTCGATCTAAAAAATGCATGGAAAAAGGCAAAAGGATTCAAAAAATTAAGTCAGCACAGGCTAACTTTATCTTAACGTTACCAGGGAGAGCTAGCAAAAGTAACTATGCTAGTTAGTATTGCTAACAATAACAGTCTAAATTTAACAGTAGATGAAGTATTGGCAATAGTCTAAAGTTAACATTGAACAATAGCATACAATGAATTTACAGCGAGATAACTTACCTTATCATCTTTCAGTTTAATTATGATATTGTCTGGTATATTTCGGCTTTTAAGGAACGTTTCCAACTCATCTTTAGCCGCCATCTAACCCTAGTTCTTTGCTGAAACTTTCATGTGCGCACGTGAAACTAAACTTTAGGTTTTGCGTGTGCACATTAAAGTTTTGCGTGAGCACATGAAACTAAATTTTCTTTTTTTTGCTCATGTCCCCTTAGGGGCTCCGTAAATATCAAAGTAGGCTATCATTACAAGTTTAAAGCATCAGTTACCTCTATGTCAGTCATTTTTTTATAACCTTTATTTTTTCAGGGAAGTTTCACTGAGAGGAAGACCCTCTTTTGCAAATTTCTGTCTGGACGAGATCGGTGGAATAGACCAACAAACCAACATTGCCACCCCAAAAATCCGGCCCCCAAAATGAGTTAACCCATGACGACATACATGTAACTAAACCATTCACCTGAACCAGGGAGCCACTCCTTGTTTATTCCCTTCCTTGTGTTGACAGTCTACAGAGAATACGTAAACTGGTAAAGAAGGAGATCTCTGAAGCAGTGGAATGAATTTGGCCATTTGGAAAATTACCATAGAGGAATATCCAAACATTTTTTATTTATAAGTTTCCAGACGAACATTAATCCTGTTACGGTTCTGGACACGTTGTGGATTTATACCTGAAACCACCTGCATTAAGGTAATTCATCAGCAGTGTCTGCCAGGAAAAGAGTGGCTCCCCTTGACTGTTTAGAATAAGTTGCATTTTTCTACCTCAAATACTTTACATAAAATAGTTCCCTTTTTGTTTCTTCCTTTAGGCAAGGCAAGGCAGCTTTATTTGTATAGCACATTTCAGCAACAGGGCAATTCAAAGTGCTTTACATGAAAACAGATTAAAAAATAACAACACAGTTCTTTACCTCATTGTCATATATGGCACATCCCTTTTTCCTTCAATTGTGCTTTTAAAAAAAAGAAAGAAAAGTTTTAACGTTTTAAGTTAATTAGGAATGAGAAATGTGCTGGTGATGTATGAAAACAAGTTTCTTTTGGTATCACTAAACAATTGGGTGTGACAGTGAATAAAATAAGATTGACATCTTTCTGTTGTGTAACTGGTTTTACTGCAGTGTAAACTGAATGTGTTTTTCTTCAAGGTGTCCTTTCATCCACCAGCCAACAGATACCATCACCTCCTGTGAGAGTGTGGTTGCTGGGTAAAAAAAAAAAAGGCAGCAGTTTTTCCACAGCTATGAGGTATCTATGTCTCTCATCTTCTAGGGTTTTCTTTTTATATTTGGTGATGTCATTCTTGACAATTAATGAACACATATTGAATACTATATGTGTAAATTTAGGCAAGGCAACTGAGAAAAAAAAACCCATTTGAATTAAAGGATCAGTTCCCCCAATGGTGATCTGATCTTATTGTTCTGTTTCCCTGTGGTAAGATGTCAAATTACGAGGTCGGTGGACTATCCAGAGTGACCGGGGACATTGTTTCTGGACATGCAGCATTTTTTAATTTAAGTTTTGAATGCTCTTTATCTATCGGTATGATACCATACTGATAGTGTTTCCCCACAGTTTTATTTTGAAATTGGTGAATTGGATGAGGAGATAATTAAAACTATAGAATTTCCCTCCTACAAAACATGGAAGGTTTACTCTAAAAGAAGAGTTTTAAGGCAAATGTCTTTCACTTACAGTAAATTAAAGACCAGAGTGGCTTACACAACTTAACGCTCTTGTTTTTGTTTGCTTGATTTTGCATCTTTTCAGCGGGCTCAGGGAAAAAAGGGTTGGAATCTTCTGCTGTCTTGTGTTGCTTGTTGTCAGCTTCACTGCCTTATATTTGAGGTGAGTAGACAAAGTCAGCATGAAGGCTTTTGAAGTGCTACAAGAGCACATACGAGCCAATCTAATGTATTGGCAAGAGTCATTTCAAAATGATTTTATTCCAGTGTCATATTTTTTTTCAATACTAGATATGTAGCGAGCCTCGTCCCTGCGGACAGTCTGCTGGTGGCCAGTGAGGGAAATCTGAGCATCAATTTAGACGACACGCTCAACTTTGGGTAAGAAATCTGACACTTTATTTTGGCTGCACGGGCAAGGCAAGGCAGCTTTATTTGTATAGCACATTTCAGCAAGAGGGCAATTCAAAGTGCTTTACATGAAAACAGATTAAAAAATAAAAAAACAGATAAAATACGAGAAAAAAAAGTTACAGTGCAGTATAAGAAATTAAACATTGAATAGCAGTTAAAACAGTTAAATATATAAAAGCAGATAAAATAACTTTCCTGGACTCAGTGATCCAGTTTTTGGAAAGCCAAAGCTTTTTGACCAATATGACAGATATCTCAAGCAGTCCGGTCCATACTTTCTAACCATCTCACCCACTATGGGTCCAGATGCGTCGCACGGCTTTGAGGTTTCATTCCCCATAGTTACAGAAGCTTTTCCTTTAGTATACTCTTATCATTAAAAGCCCAATATATTGGGCTTTTAATGTGCTACACATTGGGCTACATATTGGGCTATACAGGAATGACAAAAGTGACGTCATTTGTCCCAGTAAAATGATGTGTGAATAATGTTATTGTGGATATCTGAAATGTTCTTCTTGACTAGTAAGAATTGAATCACAGATATCTAACCTACATCCTGGTCTATACAATTCAATTCAATTCAATTTTATTTATAGTGTCAAATCATAACAGGAGTCAGCTCAGGACACTTTACCGAAAGAGAAGGTCTAGACCACACTCTATATTTTACAGAGATCCATCAATTCCACCAATATACACCTGCCCTTTGCACATACTAGCCTATATGTTTTTGCACATTCTGCACCAAACAATTCAGCCTCTTTTTTCTTCTGTTAAACAGCTATTTTGTATATATTTGTTTCTGTGTTAATTGTTTACTTCATATTAACATGTTTGTTTATGTATCAACCATCTTATTCTGATTCTGATCTGCAATTAAAAATCCAGTCTGGCTATTCTACATGTTACAACTTCCACTTATACTTCATAAGAATTGAAAGACATCTTGAATTTTAATTTTATAGGAATAAAGTTGTTGATTTCTTGAAATACAATTTCTACTAGTAAGAAGGTTAATGTGTATCTTAAAAGTTCGGCCCAAAAAGGACCGAGCCCGACAGAATTCGGCCTGAGCCCGACAAGTACATTTGATTGACAGCTTTTTAAAAGACCGAACCCGTTTAGCCTACAGCCCGAATGTAGGCCTACAAAAGGCCGTCAATCAGCAGTGATTAGAGTGCATGTCCGAAAATAGCGCGGACACGCCCTTTACACTGCGAGCGGGCACACGCACCACTCGGCGGAAAAGGGAGAGAAAGAAAAACAGCTCGCACACAATAATACACAGCTCTTTTGTCTTTCGTCAAGAATGAGTCATTTATACATGTTTTAACATAATTTATTCATGACTAACGTAGGCTATAGGCCACTTGGAAGTTGGAACAAAGAAATAAAATAAGTCGTCCAGAGGCCAGCCTCCGTTTCACCTCCTCAGCATCCATTTTCACGCTAATCGAAACGCATCACCTGACCGCTCATTTACCGCGCAACCCGGAGCGCAAGCCCGAGCCCGGCCCGAGCCCGTGTAACATGATAGAAATTAATATTTATTATATTATAATTATCACTATTATTATATAATATTTATATAGTTATTATAACCCTTGTTATGTTAAAATGGCGCCCTATCTCAACACGTTTGTGAGTCCTCACAGTAAAAATGAACTCTCATTTAGTGTCAGACTGCACCTTCTCCTGGGGAAACTTCTTTATTACATTCCATACAGTAGCCTTCTATTAGAGTGATTATATTGTTGCTGAAGGTATACAATGTACGTTGAGTAAGTACATACTGTAAGTATGTTGTGGTAGTGCTGTGATGAGCTGCTCCCTTTCGACATTACTTCCATCGAAATACTTCTTAATTGTACTCTATATGAACAGCTTTTACAGAGTTTCTGCAGGTTTCACCAAGTCAAATTTAAGACTTTTCAATTAAGACCACTATGAATGACACTTAAGACCTTTATCACAACAACAACTAAGCCCTAAATTCAGTTTTTTATCAAGCCAAGTATTACTTAACTTGCACTTCCCCATAGCTAAAGAATAAAATCTGTTTTATGTCTGTGGTACAATCCGAAAGAGACTCGCGCCAATAACACAAAAGCTGATTGGCTGCAATATACAGTAGGTGGCATGTTAGTCTCATTTGTAGTCGTAATACAGAGAAACTAACTACAACACCATGGAATTAAAAAAAGAGCATTCGAGGTAGCTTTGCATGGACGTAGGAATATCAAGACCTGTTTAAAATGATTGACCTAGAACACAATACTTGAGCGAATTTAAGACTTTTTAAGGCCTAAAATTTTGATTTGGAAATTTGGGACTTTTTAAGAGCACGCGGAAACTCTGTTTTAGAGCTCTGTGGAAATGCCAGTCCATAGAATAATAATCTTTCTTTCTTTGTTCTCACAATCATTTCAATATTATTGTTAGGAAAAGAAACAGAATAACTAGAAAACAGACGTGTTGCTCTTGCTACACTTCCAAGACGTCGTCAACTTGTAAGTGAAAAGATGAAAATGATGATGCTATGCATTTTCATTTATATTTAAAAGAAATAGGCCTACATATTGTGTCAGACTACATCCCCTCCTAGGAAAACGTACGCCCAGTTTTGTTTAAACATTACATGCAGTAAACTATTACAGTGTAATTATATTGGCACATAGATTTTAGTCACATTGTTTATTTTATAACACCCTTATCAGTTTTATGTGCTTTATTTTCAGGTTGTTGAATAATAGGTTATCAGTATTTTTATTTTTTTACCCCATCTAGTTTGAATTTAGTGGTGCTGTACAGAAGAGGGCTAGCTAACATTAGCAAGCTGGTTCGCTACCCCTGATTTGATTTGTCCCTTATTGGCGCAACGCATTGAATTCATAATTTAATCCATAAACCGGTAACACAAACTTCAACATATCAACGTAAATTACACATAAATGACTTACATTTGTACAGGTTGCAGTCGCCCTGCTCCGCCTTTTTTATTTTAGTTTTTCCTTCAGCGTTATATATATATATATATATATATATATATATATCTAATACAAAGTTAAAAATTTAAATTAAAATAATGCGCGATTGTTCCTCGGGAGTGTTTTAATCCATACTACTTAACTAGTCATTTTGGTGCCTAAAGTTGTTATGATTCAGTGCCATATATACAGTAGTCAGGCAATTTCGGGTTAATTGCTCATAATTGTGAAAACAATGTAAATCTCCTCTTGGTATGGCTGTTTAACTTTTGTTTTCATCTTCCATTTCAGATCCAGACAGGGGGTTGAAACACGCACATCTTGGAAAGCTCCTATCATCTGGGAGGGGATGTTTGACCCCAAACTTTACGACCAAAAGCACATCCAAAAAAAATCATCTGTGGCCCTCACTGTGTTTGCTGTGGGAAGGTTTGTTTCTCTGTAATCACTGTGAGGAGACCAGCGCTTAAACACCAGCAGTTCAGTCTGAATCTGGTAGCACTTTGCCAAAAGTTTTGGTATTATTTGAAGAAAAAAATTCTAAACCTGGGTGTATCAAGATACCTTTCCTGAATCCTGTCTGAACGAGATACAATTAGTTCAGTTACATCTGTATATAAAACTGTGTTGCAGTATAAGGACAGAATAACATTTATAGTAATCCCAATTTAAAGACACACAATAGTCTTTTCTTTGCTAGGATGGTAGAATAGGAGGTATGCTAATTTTTTACTTCAGTTGTGTTCACAAGGTCCATATGTCATCCCTCTTTTTTCCTATTTTTCACATGAAAGTGTGCAACGACTTTCTAACAATGTTGGTGAACACCTGCATATGTAAAAGTCATCACACAAACGTACCTTCACATTAGGGCTGCACAATATATTGTTGTTTGTGGTCATCGCGATATCAACTGGTGCAATATACTGCACACATTGCGAAAGGCACTCCGAGATTGTCTGCGTTAGTTGAACAAAAAAATATCAGTAGAAAACAGTACATTAAACTGAAGGTTATCCAGAATGTAACTTTTTTTTTTTTTTTGTCATTCTTTTTTAGTGGTGCAGACTGACTCAGTTCTGCATTTCCGCTGCTTTCAGTTCAACTGAGCACACTTTAATATCTGTTTATTTATCACAAGAAATATAACGTTATTGAGATATTCAACAATATTATCGCATATTTTCCTCATATCGTGCAGCCCTACTGCACATGACAGCAGATCTGCAGGGTTAGAGTAATGGGGACAACTGAGCTTGGGTTTAAACTCAAAGTAATGACTCCAGTGTTAAAACTGGCTAAAAAGTCAACAAATGTGATGATAGTTGTCTTGAATAATGAAATAAACAACATAATAGTATGGGAATGTTTTTGTTGTGGTTTTTTTTTCCCCTCATCATGAGCTATGAGCAACATCAATTGTTTTTCTCTCTCTTTCTCTACCTAAGGTACTTGGATGCCTACCTGAAGACTTTCCTTACCTCTGCAGAACAACATTTCATGTTGGGATTACAAGTGACATATTACGTGTTCACGGATCAACCAGACAAGGTACCACACTTCGAGCTTGGTCCTCAGCGAAGCCTGAAGGTTATCCAGGTGGAAAAGCACTCCAGGTGGCAGGACATCTCTATGATGCGCATGAAAACAATATCAGATACCATAGAATCAGAGATTCGTCACCACTGCAATTACGTCTTCTGCTTTGATGTGGATCAGGAGTTTAAGGGAAGATTTGGCTCAGAGGCTCTGGGGGATTCTGTAGCTCAGATACACGCCGGCTTTTACAAAGCTCCACAGCAAAGCTTCACCTATGACAGAAACCCCAAATCCAAAGCCTTCATGGAAAGCGGAGATTACTACTACCACGCTGCTCTCTTTGGAGGCCTGTGTGAACATGTGAAGAAATTGGCAGATCACTGCTTTCTGGGTATCATGGAGGACAAACTAAACGATGTGGAGGCTCTGTGGCACGATGAGAGTCATCTAAACAAGTACTTTTGGCTTCACAAACCAACCAGGTTGCTCTCCCCCGAGTACTGCTGGGACCAGGTTTCCAACAAGGACATACAAGTCATCCGCCTAATATGGGCACCAAAACATTATGACACACTTCGTACTAAGTAGAGTGGCTAGAAGAGCAAGAAATTGCAATAACGCAGTGCAAGATTGTTTACTGAAAGGCTTTGTATTGGACTCTTACCTAGGAAAGAAATAGCAGAATTAACCTTTCTATTTGCCTTTGTTGAAAATCCAACTCTTATCTTAATCTTAATTGTCTTTGTCAAGGATTATGTTGACAAAAAGTTTTGATATCAAATCTGCGTTACTTAATATGTAATATGAAAGATGTCTTCAATACATGTTTTTATACAAAGAAATTCTGACGTGCATCTTTTGACTTTCTGAGGAAATTCGTCATGGTTGTGTGTATTTTGTGTTTGGGTGATTTTTCATTTCTCCCCTCCTCCCTTTTTTGTTGGTTGTTCTCTCCTGGCAGGGCTGGTGCAGTTGAGGGCCAGGCTGGCTGAGCTGGCTTCTTTACGAGGCAGCTCTACCAAGAAAATCCAAATTTGGCAAATGTTTCAAATGATGTTGTGGATATCTGAAATCACAGTTGTGGACAGGAAGACTGTTTGGAGCTAGAACAGTGATAGTAACCTGTGGTATTGAAAATAAAAATTGGCATTGAAACAACAAATATTGCCACTGAAAAATGTTGAACTGAAATATAAAACACAAACATCAAAAAGTTATAATCTCACAATCCTATTATATTATTTCAATTTGACATTTGTTGCATCATGATAGGAAACAGCACAGTTTACATTAAAAGTTAACACTAAACTAGCCTAAAAATGGCAGATAAACAGATTTTGAACACAGGTGAACTTGTGGAAGCCATTGCAGATATGGGTAATAACACATCTGTGACTACCAAATTAGTGAGAGTAAAATCAAACTAACGTTATTTCATACATTCGATTAACAGACAACCGTGTTTAGCAGGGGTATTCAACAAAATTTTAAAAAGGTCCAGTTAGAGAAAATGTTTTGAAGCAAAGGTCCGGAAGATCATAATGTCTAACAATTTAGTGTTATATATATTTAAGTAGCCTAGTAGTTGTATCAACATCAATACCGGAAAGTAACGCTGTGTGAGAGTGTAGAGGGAGAGAAAACAGACGGAGGAAAACAGTATTATTTCGAGAAAATGTTGTACTAGTTGCTTAGTTTTTTGTTTCTTATTAGCCCCCTGGTAGCCTTTAGTCTCTGTAAAGAGCCAGCATCGACGCAAATCTACGTACCTGTGCGTGTAGGACCGCACATTTTCTACGAGTAGTAAACATTATCGTCAGGCTAACGCCAGCTCCATGGCTACCTCCACACCTGGCGAGTCCCCATTTCCCCACAGGATTTCCTCATTGCTTGAAAATGCAAACAAAGAAATTTCTGACCTTAGGGAAAAAGTTCGTCGGCTCTCAGAGGACTTAAAAACCAAAGATGCCTTGTTAACAGCCTACCTGGACGTTGCTCAAAATCAATCGCTCCAAATCACAACTCTCTCGGCGGCTTTCCAGGATACTGCGCTTTGGGACCCATCCGCCTGCCCACATCCATCCTCTTGCTCGACACCGACCATCAGGCCATCCTGGACTAAAGTGG